>NW_004949169.1:1850370-1862903 GCF_000317375.1 Microtus ochrogaster | reverse complement strand
ACACACACACACACACACACACACACACACACACACACACACAGTGCGCGCGCGCGCGCGCGAGAGAGAGAGAGAGAGAGAGAGAGAGAGAGAGAGAGAAGTGAGATTTTCAGTAAACAAGCATTCTTTCCTGTTCTTCAATAGGACTAAGGCTGACAGAGGTTGCAATTAGATCAAGGCCATTCTGAGCTAAGAACCCGAGACACTGGGCTACAATGTAACATCCTGTGTTAAAAACAGAACAAAAGAGAAAGACCAATATCAGAAACAAAAGCCTGGAAAGAACATCATGAGTTTTATAGGCTACAGAGAAGTCATGTAAGGACAATGACTATATAATGTTATTTTGTGTTTCAATAATTTAAAATATCAATATTTGGATGAAATTTACAAAGTTTGATCAGTTGAATGATGAAAGATCTAAAAGTAACTTTGATAATAATAAGGAAAGACTCCATTTCTAACATTATTTCCTTGCTGCTATGGACTAGACCAAAGGAAAAAGCTTACTTGTTTTACTCAGTTCTTTTTAAACATCTAAGAGAATGAGATTCATTAGACTAATATGACTATGAAAAGAAGTTAGAAGAAATGCTTTAGGCACCTTTTTTTTTTACTTACTAAAAATATTTCTACGTGGAATATATATGTTTCATAGAAACTAATTATTATATATTTAACAAATATTCATCTAAAATGATTGTAATATATACATTTTCTGTCACATATAGAAACTGTTCAGTAAAGCACTACGAAGAAGAGTAATTATAATGTATTTCCATGCTATTATTTTTAAGATCTTTTTTATTTTATTAATCAACGTTTATAGCATTAGCTATGTTTTTAAATTTATTCTATAAGCATTTTTAAATAAATTAGAAATAAAAGGAGCGTTTCCCATAATATACAAACATATATATGGGCATCAATACTAGCATTGTCACTTTACATTTGGATGGAAAATATTATTTATATTATTTTTTTGGAAAAGGTTGATAATAGATATTTCCATTTTACCAAACACTACAGGCCAATTTATCCATTCAACATTATCGTTGTTTATTGTAACACAAAAGCAAACACAGATTATTTAAAATGAAATAAATTTATATGGCTTCAAATAAAATTTTACTTATAAAACGCAGGTGATAAATATATTTTGATACTCTGGTAGTTCTGTGAAGCCTTCTGATCACCTAACTTTTCTATAGTGGCTGTAGAACATCTCAGTACTGATTCCCTTTTCTCTCTGGAACCTCTTACTTTTTATTTGTTCCTACCATGTCATTTTCCCACTCTACTATATGTCTGATCTATATTTTTTTCTAAAGATTCACTGCCCTCCTTTATCTCACTTCTACTTCTGTAAGTAACAGTGTTCCAAAAGGCATCACAGTGTTTAAAACTAGTGAGAGTGCACAAGACCTTCAAATCTGTTTTATTTTGAAGTCATATAAATCTGAGAGCAAACCCTGAAATTTTTAAGTACTGTACAATGAAGGATGTTATTTAATTTCAGATTTCTGGTATACATCAAAAATGGATACTCTGGTACTGGCATAGAGAGTCCTTCAAGGGATCATGGTTAATGTGCACAGTTTTATTAGTATTCTGTATTATCATTTCCCTTTTAAACTCTTAAAATGTGCGTCCACTGCCATTTTTATCATCATTTAGTGCAAGACAGAATAGTAAGAAAAAACTAACAACTAAGTTGAGCTAAATTAGATTTCAAGTTGCAAAGATATACATCTAGATTATAAGACTTTTGATAGATTCCACTCCCAAACCAAGCACTAATTGTTTCCATGTCCCTAAGGTTTAACAGTTGTTTGCACTACCCTATACTGGTATACAGTATATCCTATATCGTACACCAATATATTCTTGTTTTCCTTCATCTTTTAAATAGACATAATCTATACAATCTTTTCTTCTATGCTTGCCTCCCAAATAATGGTTTCTGTGGTATGACACTTCAGAAAAAGATGACTCACAAGGAGAGCAAAGGTAAACACCATTAAAGCAGAACAATTGTTCATTTTATCTGTGTCAGACATAGAAAAAAATAATGGGTGTTGGGCTGGAAAGATGTTTCAATAGCTAAAAATACTGGGTTGACTAGTCTGACAACCTGGTTTCATTCCTTAGACTCCATATAAGACAGTCAGGTGAAGTGGCATCCATCTGTATTCTCAGCACTCCAAAAGTGAGATGATAAGCAGAGAAAAACTCCTGGAAACCTATGGACCAACTATCTTGGAGAATGAAGCATAGCAGGAACAAGAGAGAGCCTGACTCAAAAAATGTAGGAGAGAATTGGCTACCAAAAATTTTCCTCTGACCTCCACACCTGCGGTATGGTGTGTATACACCTACATTCACAAACATGCATCATACAAACACACATACAAACATATACATATGCATGCACACTAATGATTATGATGATGATGAAATCTAGAAATTAAATGATAGCTTTTTGTTGCAGGAAAGACTTTTATAGGGCATTTTGCATCATAAAATTAGGCTAAAGTGATATCTTTTATTATTATTATTTATTATTACTAATTTTTATTATTTGAGCAAAGAAGATAAATAGCATGTCACTTCTATTTGTTGTACCTGTTGCCTTATTGATATACTGTTTGTTTCCTTATTTCCTTCAGTCAAAGTAATTCTGTTGGAGCACTTTCAAGCTTTCCATTTGTAAGAAAGAAACTAATGGTATCAAGCTTTATGACGTCTAGCAGATTTCATTATCAGCTGAAAACTCTGTCTTCTGCCTCAAGGAAAGTAATAAAAGTCATCTCCCCTTTTGGCCAAAGAACTCCAGATGGCCCATGAGTGGAGTCAGCTGAAGGCAGGGAGAAGTTATTTCCTTATTTTTATCTGCTGTTATGAAACCTGCTGTGGGGTTTATATATCGAGATTCTCATGGTCAATTAAAAGTTTTGATCTAAAGGTTTAGAAGAGTGCATAAAGTCTCACTGTAACAGAAAAAGTTAAGGTATGATAACTTTTGCAACGTGTCTACCTCTTCTTTTAACATTTACTTTCATACTTCCAAATAAATGACTCAAATGTTCAAGGGGCTCATGGCTGAGAGAATCACTCCTAATTCAAAGAAGGCATTTAAGAGTTTAAGTAAATAAACAAATAAATAGAGTATAAAGTTAGGAAATGAACTCATGAACAGGAAAGTAACATGGAACGCCAGATGAGCCTGACAGAAAATACATGTTCTAAAACTGTGCCTACCATTTCATAGAGTAAAGAACCAAAACTTAAAATCTACATGAAACCATTCATTGATTTAAAATATTTTAAATTGAAGGAAAGATTTTAAAGTTTTTTGTGAATGTATAGTATTTTTAAGTGACACACAATGAAAATACTACTATATATCCACGTGAAATGTTGTTTCCATTGAATGGTTTGTTCAGAATGTACACATCCTTTTTTCAATCTCTGCTAACAGAGAATTTTTGCCTTGGAAGATGAAATGATTTTGCTGCTTTTGGAAATATAAGATAGGTAACACACTGTTCAAAACTACTTTGCAAACTAAAACATATTTAGGATGCTTGTTTTAAAAAAAAAAACTTGTATTGATTCCTTGTGGATTTCACACTATGCATCCCAATCCTACCCACCACTCTGCCCCCGGCATCTGCCCTCACCCTTGCACACTCCACTCAAAAGAAACAAAATTTAAAAGAAAAACCAAAGACCAACCAAACCAAAAAATAAAAAATAAAGAAAGAAAAAAAGAAAGGAAGGAAGGAAGGAAGGAAGGAAGGAAGGAAGGAAGGAAGGAAGGAAGGAAGGAAGAATTCTCATCATGGAAGCTGTGGTGCTGCCCAGTGAATCCCACAGTTCACCCTTTAGTCCTTTCTCTTTTTACTTTCAAATGTTCATTGCCGTGCTATTAGATGGTTCGAGGCCTTTGGCCTTTACTACACCATCAGTGATATGTTCTCACGGGGGCTCCTCTTGGATAGCCTGTTGTTGTCCCGTGTTATGAAGCTTTGGATCTGTAAGTTCATCCCCTTCACATGCTCCATCAGTTCTTATGAGGTGGAGGTTGGGGTGGTTCAACTCAAAGCCCTGGTTCTGGGCCAGGATGGCAGCTGGACTGGTCATTCTGTCAGCTTTCCTCCATCTTCTCCACCCAGGAGAGCTCTCCAATACTGCCATGGCTAGCCCATCCAATGTAGTCTGCAGGAAGGAGCAGGGCCTTTTCTCAGGCCCTTGTGACCAGCTTACCCACACTCCCAACACCAGGGCCAGATCTGCTGTCTTGACCAGGCATGGTGCAGTGAGTGTACTCCCTCCTGGGTGCTATAGGGAGCATACAAGGGGGGCTTGTCGTCAGCTCTCCTCCTCTCACATTGTCAGGGTGCCACCACCAAGGTCAGATCTAGTACACAGGTAGGGTGCAGGGCCCACTCTCCTGTGTGCTGCAGCTGGTGAAGGGGTGAGGGACAGGGCTGGTTCTTCAACTCTCTTGATCCTGTGGCAATTTCTTTTGCTGCTGCCAGTAGCGAGAGGGGATAGGGCATCTTACCCTCATTCACGCCATCACATGGCAGACAAGGTGGGGGTAACAGGGTCAGCTCTGTTGCTCTCCTGCCCTCAGGTCTGGCTCACCTGTATCCCTGAAGAACAGGGTTAGTTCTAGTGGGTTGCCCAGGTGAGATTCCCACTCTGGGTGAGTGGTAGGACCATCTTTCCTGAGTGTGGAGGGGTGTGTGTGGTGGTGCTGCAGTATCCTGCTATCCCAGAGCCAGCAAGGCACGGTTTCAGCTGTGCACAGCTCTGCACGGCTCTCGGATTTCACCCTGCATTGTTCCTATGATCCCTTGTGGTAACATAGCAACACTGACCATAGACACTAATACACACCCCCACTGCAGAAAGACCATGGACCCAAATGTGGCCCTTGGCAGCAACTTAGGCCAGATGTCAAAATGGTCCTGGTGGAAACAAAAGCCACTCAGTTCCGTGTAGCTCTAGCCCGAGCATGGCCCTCAGATACTAACCTGGTCTCAGGTGACTGACCAAACCCTGGGCATCTGCACAGTCCTCAACAGTGAGAGGAGCCATGGATATCAATACAGACCCTGGCTGTAGTAGGGCCACAGACCCAGTCAATGGCCTCTGGCAGCAGCCCAGGCTCAGATGTCACCATGGCCCCAGGTGGCAGCTCAGAGCTATAAGATCAGCAGAGTGCCCATGGTCCTTGGACACCAATATGGTCCCAGAAGGCAACACTGATCCCTAGCATCAACATGGCCTTGATGGTATCAGGATGCACAGACATCAATACAGACCCTGACTGTGGTAGGGCCATGGACCAGAACTGGCCCTGGGCAGTAGCCCTGGCCCAGATGGCAGCATGGTCCCAGTTGAGGGCACAGGCCACTCAGTTCTGAATGGCCTCAGCTGCAGCATGACTCAGCATGACTTTAAAATCCCCACCTGACTTGTGTGAATGACCCAGACCCCAGGTATTTCCACAGCCTTTAGTGGTATCAGGAGCCACAGTTATCAACCCATACCCTGGCTGTCATTGGTCACAGATCCAGTTATGACCTTCAACACCAGCGATGGCCTGGTTGATACTCTCTGTGGCCCTGGCTGACAATGTGGGCCACTCAGATCAGACTATGATATGGCCCATAGACACCCACATGGCCACAGATGGCCTCAGCCCGCAGGGCATGCTTGTGGCCTTTTGTGAGAACTGGGCCACAGGCATCAATACAGATCCCAGCTGTGGTCAGACCAGAGGCCCAGACATGGACCTAGGCAGGGTATGTTTTGCTTTTTAAAAAATGAAAATATACAACTCAATTTTCCTATTTTGATGTGAGATAGCCACAACTAATATGTGAGGTGAAAAAAAAAATTTCCCAAAAATGTTATTTGCATTATTGAAATAAAAATACTTCAGTATTCTGCAATTTCAAATAATACAGTTTATAAACCCATTGACTATGATAATTGAAATTGATCAAGGACATCAAGGCTTCCAACAAATCAGGAAGAGACCTGCTGTTGCCCGATCATACTGGGGACACATGGTTATTTTATAAGATTAAGTACTATATAGAGACTTATGAAATGATTTGAAAACATGAAATCCCAATGCATGAGAGATCTTGGCAATGCCATGCGTATTGTAGGACTATTCATGATGGGTAAGACATAGTCAGTCTAGATGCCTATTAACACGTAAATGGATGTAAAATATACACAAATATTGGATTTACAATGAAGTATCATTCAGTATTGTGGTTTAAATGGAAAATTTCTCCCATAAGCTCATATATTTGAACACTTATATGAACACGTTGATGCTTTGCTAAAAATATGTCACTGAGAGAAGGTTTTGGAAGTTTCTAAGCTTGTCCCACTTCCAGTTTGCTGTCTTTACTTTCAGTATGCAACTAGGATGTTAACTCTCAGCTACTGCTCTTGAAGCCACGCCTTCCCCACTCTTAGAGATATTTAGCCCTTAGGAACTGTGAGACAAAATAAAATCGTCTTAAATTGCCTTTGATCATAAAGCAGAAGTCACTAATATAGTCTGAAAAATAAAAAAAAAATGTGTGATTTTTCAAAAGTATCGATGGACGTTGAGATCATTACTTAAAACTAAATTATAGAGGAAAAATACCATATATAGTATGTTCTCTCTCATATGTTGAAGGCTATAAAAGTTTAATAGATATAGAATGGTGATTACTATAGTTTGGAAAGGTGAGTAGTTCATAAGAGGTTAAAATTGTATATTAAATATCATAGAAAACCCATTAATATGTAAAAAATATGTGTTAAAATATTTTTAAATTCTTGTAAATTCTCATTATTTTTAACTTTTATCAGTAAGTGATAAAATTATGATTGTTCTCATTTATGTAAAAATGTATTATTAAAAGTTGATAAACACTCAGTTATTAATATGATTAAATAGTGTAAAACATCAGTAGATTATTTGTCTACCTTTTTGGTTACTGCTTTTTAGACTATTCTCTAATCTATATTCTTTTTTATACTCACCACAACTACAAAATTTATAGTCAGAACAGACATAAAATGCCTAAAAGTGTTTATTTGTAAGGTGTATATATACATGTCACTAAATCATTTCACTTAACATTGTAACATAAGAGACAACAATGGCCTACATTTTACAGTATGGAAATCTGATTGATAGATGTTACATTCATGTCTAAGGTCATAGAGCTAATAAAAACAGAGACAGGTGTAAGACACAGTATCTCTCTCAAAGAAGCCTGTAAAATTAACTGTATAATGAACACTATTTATACAAAGTCAAAGGAAGAATTATTTCCCCAGAGATTGTTAGGCTTTGAAAATAGTACCCCAAAATAAAAATACGATAATAAGCCATAATTGTGTGGTGTGACCAATTTATTTCTCAAGCACACACAATCGTTGGTAGTACTCATTGATTCATCCAGACTTCTCTCCATATACCTGTCTGTGATCAGATTTTTGTATTTATAGGATGATTGGTTTAAGTTTATAGCATTCACAATAGAAACTTATTTACAGGACATTTAAAAATATCATTATGAACTCCTTTAGCACAATGATATTGAACTTACAAATTCACTTAAAGTTTTAAAGTAGTATGTAAATTGGTAGTCATACAAATTAATACCAACAATATCACTAGAATTTTTATTAACAAACAATCTTGTCTGAAATTTATGTCTAAATTTAAAACATGCTATTTAGCATATTTCAATTTATTTGATATACTTTGGGAAACAGAAATTGAAATATACAGGATTCCTGTTTCTGTTTTTACAGTGAGATAATAAATACTACGTTTTTAAATGTTTCACTATATTTTAAATATACATTTTTAAAATCAGTTCTATACTTCTGACTATTATGATCCATGAAAATATCCTGTAAAATCAATATTCATTCTATTGTTTAATGTATTTTATACAGTAGAATGAACTCATATTTTTAAGAAAGGAAACAGAATTAATATATTGAATTAGATTTCAAATTTTAAACTTAGGCAGCAACTGAAATTCTTAACACATTGAGGATGTCATATAGATTAAGCATAAATGACAGCAAAGTTCATGTTTCTTCCGCTTTGAAAAATATCAAATCCAGAAAAAAAATCAAATACAGGCTGAAGAGAAATAGTAACCATCATATTTAGAACCTTGTGATTTAGAAATGCTAAGACATACCACAATCTGACCTATAAAGTTTTTCTGATAATCAAATTGTACCTAGGCCTAAAGGCACATGAATGATATTTGTACAAAAGGGTTGAAAAACCCTGTAAACTTCTTTTATAATGTTATTGATTCATGTTTTTTCATGCCCTCAACCAACTCTGCGTATTTCCCTCAGTCCTAGAAAAACTATCAACTGTCAATTATCATGTGAACAGTTTCTGAGAATATGAGTTATCTGAAGGTCTTATTTATCCTTTGTTTGGCCTTTTCACAGCTCATTAGCACATCAACAAGAAAGTTGAGGAAAGTAAGGAAGGGTTACTGAAATTCTAAACAAACTGCATCCTTGATGGCTGCGTATATAAGAAAGCACTTGACAGTACTAGAAAAATTAGCCAAAATTTAATGAATAAAAGAATAATGTATAAGATGAGAATTTTCTTTGATTGATTTATTTTCACTTTATTTTTTGAAATATTGATTTAATTGACAAGAGGTTTTGACAACAAAGAAGACTAGAAACCCTTTTTTTTCATGTAAGGACATCATTATAGGTAACGCTATGATTGAACAATATATGGTACTCCCTGCCAATATATGTAGCTTTTCTCCATGTGAAGAAAATAAACTGAACACTAGATTTCCAAAGGAAGGTTTATTTTAACTAAATTGCATTTGGCAGGGTTGAAAGGGGAATGAATTAGAACCAAAACTGAGAACAATCAGGTTTTTTCTTTATCATTATTTATTTGGAGTTTTCAGCAGTGATGCTTATTTCTGTAAACTTCAAGATATTCAGATAGAAAGAAGGTAGCATAACTGGACATCATTACCTTTCCCTCCTCTTCTCTAAGTTCAGTCCTCCAGTCTCATCTTCAGCTCTATAGCAGAACACCTAGTTCAGTCTTCCCTTCCTTTCTGATGCCATATCCCAAGGATCATGTATACCTTCTCCTTCAAACTACTCAACAACTCATCCTACTCTCCCAGTCTACAACACAAACACATAATCACTGGGCACACTCTGACTTCAAAAGTTGGGAAATAGGTAACTAACAACATGTATTCACCTCTCTTTCCTACTCTTCAAATCCAATTTCTCTTTTAGAGAGACCACCAGATGCGGCCTGAACTCCATCCATCACTGACCCCACTTCTAATGGAATTAATAGATCTTCTCCTCAAATCTTCTCCTTTTATCCTAACCCTAACACCAACAGGCATTCCCCGGGAACCCATCAGCCAAGTTGGACAGAGAAGCAGAAAAGTGAGTGAATCAGGTAAGAAGACTTCACATCTTCACTCACCCTCCTCTCCTCCATCTGGAAGCTCTGTAGCACACTGCCTGTTGTGATCTATCGTCATGGTCTACCCTCTTTCCCAGAGAACCAAGTCAATTCTTGTGGAACACCCTGCTTTCTTTCCTCCTGTGTACCACCTCACAGCCACAGCCCATCTTTATTCTTAAGTGTCATCTCCCAATACCTAGAAACAAATTTTACCTGGAACTCCAACTGACTACATCAATAAGGATTCCAGAAAGGTATTCTACCAGGAAGCACATATCCACCACACTCTTCTAAGAACCACAGGAGGCTACAGAAAGCAAGGAACAAAACACCCACCTGTTGTGGGAGTCCCCTCTGTGTGCTGGGATTACCACTAATGAATAAAGAAACTGCTTTTGACCTATAGCAAGGTAGAACTTAGGTAGGCAGGGAAAGCTAGGCTGAATGCTGAGAGGAAGAAGGGCAGAGTCAGAGAGAGAGAGATATACCAGGGAGCCATGGCCAGAGTCAGACATGCTTTAGCTGGTAGCCACTGTCATGTGGCAATATACAGATTAATAGAAATGGGTTAAATTAAGATGTAAGAGTTAGCCAATAAGAAGTTATAGCTAATGGGCCAAGCAGTAATTTAATTAATATAGTTTCTGTGTGATTATTTTGGTTCTGGGCTTTCAGGACAAACAAGCAGCTCTCTGCAACAGTTTGGCACCCATGTGAGCAACTAAAATCCAAAAACTTGAGAATACTTAAAAATTAATTCTAGACACAAAGAACAGAGTTAAGCATGGTTTGCTGGTAGCATTTTCTTGGATGAAGTCTGTTCGGCAGAAGCAAGCAGATGCATGGCTCCTCTAAGAGAGGTTGTCCTGTTTCAGCTATAGCAGGAAAAAAAGCTGTGTGGTTTCAAAACACAGCTTTCATGGCTGTACTGCCAGAGCAAACTCTGGCTATGGAGCATTTGTGGGCCTGGTCATTTGTGTGCCCACTCGAGGTCAGGAAGCTCAGTGCTCCATGACTGGGCAAGCAGCATGATCATGACTGCTAGGTGTGCACAGGCAGGAGAACATGGATTCCCACCACCATATACAGAGTTATTTCCAGGCTGCACAGTGCTCTCCATACCAGATTTAGCTATTACTCAGATAAAAAAGATTTATGTGCTGCATGCTCATTCTCAGAGTTAAAGTGCTGAGCATGGCTCCTACCTGGTAGGCCCAGAGCCTCCACCATTTTCAAAGTGGAGAGAGAGCAAGCCAGCATCCACAGCAGCTGCAACCAATCTGCTTACCATTTTAAAAGCTCTTCAAGACAGTAAATAATTATACCTAAACAGGACAGATTCAGACATAAAAGACCCCCAAATGGGTCACAGTGTTGGATAAATGTATGTATGCATAAAAGAAACAGTAAAATGAGTATATAGCATTATAAAATAAAATAAATGGTTTATAAAAATATAAAGTCTTTAAAGAGACAGAGTACAGACCTTCATAGATTAAACTGAAAAAGGAAAAATAAGCCATGTAAAGATGGAAAATTCATAGAATCTGGATTATGTATATTATTGTGTTTTTTTTTTAATTTTTTGACTGTGAAGAAGATAAATAACCACCATATATACTTTAAAGGTATTTTATATTCAAATTTTGAGTCTAAGAATATGTTGCCTTGGAAAAGAGGTTCGTCTCTTGTTTCCACAGAGGATGAGAACCTGTTGATTGCTTCCAGACTGGTGTGGTTTGATGGAATAAGATTCCCTTGAAAGTTTTAAACAGGTCTTTTTTTTTTAGTTTTTTTTTAATTTATTTATTTATTAAGGATTTCTGCCTCCTCCCCATCACCGCCTCCCATTTCCCTCCCCCTCCCCCTCCCCCGATCAAGTCCCTCTCCCTCATCTGCTTGAAGAGCAATCAGGGTTCCCTGACCTGTGGGAAGTCCAAGGACCGCCCACCTCCATCCAGGTTTAGTAAGTTGAGCATCCAAACTGCCTAGGCTCCCCCAAAGCCAGTATGTGCAGTAGGATCAAAAACCCATTGCCATTGTTCTTGAGTTCTCAGTAGTCCTCATTGTCTGCTATGTAAGTCCGGTTTTATCCCAAGCTTTTTCAGACCCAGGCTAGCTGGTCTTGGTGAATTCCCGAAAGATCATCCCCATTGTCTCAGTGTGTGGGTGTACCCCTCCCGGTCCTGAGTTCCTTGCTTGTGCTCCCCCTCCTTCTGCTCCTGATTTGTAATAGCCAGAACCTGGAAACAACCTAGATGCCCTTCATTGGAAGAATGGATGAAGAAAGTATGGAATATATACATATTAGAGTATTACTCAGCAATAAAAAGCAAGGAATTCTTGAAGTTTGTGTACAAATGGATGGAAATAGAAAACACTATCCTGAGTGAGGTAAGCCAGACCCAAAAAGAGGAACATGGGATGTACTCACTCATATTTGGTTTCTAGCCATAAATAAAGGACAGTGAGCTTATAATTCACGATCCTAGAGAAGCTAAATTAGAAGGTGAATCCAAAGACAAACTTATAGGCATCCTCCTGAATATTAACCTTCATAAGGCGATGAAAGGAGACAGAGACCCACATTGGAGCACCGGACAGAAATCTCAAGGTCCTAAAGAGGTCTTGAAAGGTCACGTTGAACACCCCTCAGAAAATTACTCTGCCCAATAAACAGCACGAAGAACTTTGAAGAAACTACACTCATATTCCCAAGTATTGTTTATAAGTGTTTCTTTACATTTAAGGGGGAATGTGCTATAGAGATTTGCATTGGTCTTGGATTATTGATACAAATTTAAGAACAATTTTGTTATATGTATATTTCTGTTCTTGATTAAGGTATTGTGTTTGTGCAGCTCATTTAAAATGTAATTTATAATTAAGAAATATAAGCTAATAGATACTTATCTATAATATTTAAGCTTTTAGTCATGTTAGTTATATTTTCTAGATGTACAGAGATATATTTCAGTTAGATAGGTATTCTTTTTTTTTTTTT
>NW_004949169.1:1848641-1850142 GCF_000317375.1 Microtus ochrogaster | reverse complement strand
GTAGACCAGGCTGGCCTCGAACTCACAGAGATCCGCCTGCCTCTGCCTCCCGAGTGCTGGGATTAAAGGCGTGTGCCACCACCGCCCGGCAGATAGGTATTCTTTAAATCTTTCAGAGACCTTCAGAATATGGCATCTAAAATGTTTTAACAACTTAGAACTTTTCATGACAATGACACACATCTTCTTCTGGCATCATAAGCTACTTCAAGAGGAAGATGAGCATTGAAGAGGCTCCTTATGGAGTTAGTTAGGCATTTGGGCAAGAAAGTGCTACTGCCTGGACTGCTGAACTGGACATAAAGGACCCACAGAGAAATAATTGTTGAACTTGCCTAAAGGTGATACGATCTTTTGGGGTTCCTGCTTCATGAAAGAGTCTGCTAGACATTCTTCAGGACACTGTCTAGGCCTGAATACCATTTTTTTATTGGATTGTTCTTTGATGACCAGTTTTTTGAGTTTTTTTGTATACTTTGGAGATCAGCCCTCTGTCTCATGTTGGGTTGGTGAAGATTTTTTTCCCATTTGGTAGGCTGCCATTGTGTCTCACTGACCATGCCCTTTGCTTTACACAAGCCTCTCAGTTTCAGGAGGTCCCATTTATTAATTGTTTCTTTCAGTGTTTGTGCTGCCAGAGTTATATTTAGGAAGTGTTCTTTTATGCCAATGCATACAAGTGTTCTTTCCACTTTCTCTTCTATCAGGTTCAGTGTAACTTGATATATGTTGAGGTTTTTGATAACTTTGAACTTGAGTTTTTGCATGGTAATAGATATGAATGTATTTTCATTCTTCTACATGCTGATATCCAGTTAAATGCCAGAACCATTTGTTGAATATGTTTTCTTTTTTTCCATTTTACATTTTTTTCAAAAACTAGGTGTTTCTAGATGTGTGGATTAATATCTGGTTCTTTGATTCAGTTCCATTGGTCCTCCTGTCTGTTTTTATCCCAATGCCATGCTGTTTTTAGTACTATAGCTCTGTGGTATAGTTTGAAGTCAGGGATTGATATACTTACAGATGTTCCTTAATTGTATAGGATTGTTTTGACTATTCTGGGTATATTGCTTTTTCATATAAAATTGAGTAATGTTCTTTCTAGTTTTGTAAAGAATTTTACTGGGATTTTGCTGGGCATTGCATTCAATCTCTATATTGCCTTTGGTAAGATTGCCATTTTTACTATGCTAATTCTATCTACACAAGAGCATGGGAGATCTTTTCATTTTCTGGTGTCTTCTTCAATCTTTTTTCAAACATTTAAAGTTCTTGTCATACCGGTTTGGTCAGAGCTACTCTGAGATATTTTATGGTTTTTGTGGATATGGTGAAGGGTTTCTCTGATTTCTGTCTCAGTCAATACATCATCTGTGTAAAGGAGGGTTACTGAATTTTTTGAGTTAAGCTTGTATTTTGCTACATTACTGAAGGTGCTTATGAGTTGTAAAAGTTTCTTGGTGGAATTTTTAATTAATTAATTAATTTATTTATTTAT
>NW_004949169.1:1830084-1848541 GCF_000317375.1 Microtus ochrogaster | reverse complement strand
GGGAAGTCCAAGGACCACCCACCTCCATCCAGGTCTAGTAAGGTGAGCATCCAAACTGCCTAGGCTCCCACAAAGCCAGTAAGTGCAGTAGGATCAAAAACCCATTGCCATTGTTCTTGAGTTCTCAGTAGTCCTCATTGTCCACTATATTCAGGAATTCCGGTTTTAGCTAGGAACTCAGGACCGTGAGGGGTGCACCCACACACTGAGACAATGGGGATGTTCTATAGGGAACCCACCAAGGCCAGTTGGCCTGGGTCTGAAAAAGCATGGGATAAAACCGGAATTGCTTGGTGGAATTTTTGGAGTCACTTATGTAAACTATTCTATCATCAGCAAATAGTGAGAGTTTGACTACTTCTTTTCTGTTTTATATCCTCTTGATCTCCTTTTGTTTTCTTACTGTTCTAGCTAGAACCTCAAAAACTGTATTGTATAGATATGAAGAGAGTGAACAACTTAGTCTTGTTCCTGATTTAAGTAGTAATGCTTTGAGTTTTTATTCATTTAGTTTGCTGTTGGCTGCTGGCTTGCTGTATATAGCTTTTATTATATTTAGGTATTTTCCTTATATCCATGCTCTCTTCAAGACATTTATCATGAAGGGATGTTGTGTTTTTTGAAGGCTTTTTCAGCATCGAATGAGATGATCTTTTTTTTTTTCTTAAGTTTGTTTATATGGTTACCTTGACAGGGTTTTTGAATGTTGAAACATCCCTGCATCTCTGGGATGAAGTTGACTTAATCATGGTGGATTATTTTTCTGATGTGCTCTTGGATTTGGTTTGCAGGCATTTTATTGAATATTTTTGCATCAATTTTCATGAGTGAGAATGGTCTGTAATTCTTTTTCATAGTAATGTCTTTTTGTGGCTTGATTATCAGGGTAATTATAGCCTTGTAAAAACAGTTTGGCAATGTTCCTTCTGTTTGGATTGTGTGGCTAACTTTGAGGAATATTGGTATTGGTTCCTTTTTAAAAATCTCGTAGAATTCTATGCTTAAACTATCTGGTCCTGGGATTTTGTTTTTTGTGAGAATTTGATGACTTTTCTATTTCTTTAGCAGTTATAGGTCTATTTTATTTGCTTATCTGGTCTTGATTTAAATTTGGTAAGTGATATTTATCCAGAAAATTGTCCATTTCCTTTAAGTTTTCCAATTTTGTGGAGTACAGGTTTTCAGATTATGACCTAATGATTCTCTGGATTTCCTCCATGTCTTTTGTTATTTCCCCTGGTGATAAACCACTTGAAAATAAAATTTAATTTCTGCCAAGGGAATT
This sequence comes from Microtus ochrogaster, assembly GCF_000317375.1. Classification (NCBI taxonomy): domain Eukaryota; kingdom Metazoa; phylum Chordata; class Mammalia; order Rodentia; family Cricetidae; genus Microtus; species Microtus ochrogaster. The sequence continues at coordinate 1,847,256 of NW_004949169.1, read as the reverse complement.
TCAGTGAATAAACAAACTTCTCCTGAGGCAGGTTATATTGCCCCCCAGAAGATGCTCAACAGAAAGTATACCTAAGAGTATCTTTGGACATTCTTGTCTCATTATGTCATGTCAAAACCCTTCCATTTTGTTTTGTTTTGTTTTAGGTTTTTTAAATCTTATTTTTTTAGTTTATTTCTATTTTATTTATGTATTTTTCTTTTATATTTTTACCATACATGCCCTTCCGTATTTATTTTGGCTGCCAGTTTAGTGTTTTTATAGGATTACTATGTGTGGAAACGATTTGGTCTCTGTTTCTTAGTCTTTTTCTTTCTGTTTATTTTGTCCAATTATTATGTGCCATATTTTATTTTATTATTATCATATAGAAACCTAATTATTTTCTTATGAGAGATAGAAAGGGGTTGAATCAGATGTGAGGAAATTAGTGAGGGACTAGGTGGAACAGAGGAAAGGGATAACCTAATCAGGATATATTTTGTGAGAAAATATTTTATTTTCAATTAAAAACAACAAACAGTCAAAAGAAATACTTAGGTGATAAGTGAAGCATGACTATGCATGTACCTGTGATAGCATTTTCAGTGATAATCACATCATGAAGGTGATAATCACCTCATAAATGGATCAATCACCGTTAATGTGTGTGTGATGCTCAGGATTGAACCCAGACACTTTTGATTCCTTGTCTATATCACAAAATTTAGGTTAATACGTTAGTGGGATTTATAAAATAATACCATCTCTGAAAATGGTATATTGAAAAAATTGGGGCCTATGTAGAGACAGAAGATCATGAGTCATGTCCTTGGTGGCCATAACTGCCATTAACTCTTATATTCCCATTTCACCTTTTCTGTCTTTATGGAGATAAAAAAAAAAAGCGATGAAAAAAAACTCTTCCACAAAATGTTGTTAGTTCCATTTGTATTCCTTTTAAGCTTGTAGGGTTATGCACCATGGACTAAAACTTTTGAAAGCATGTGTAAAAATAAATCATCTTTAAGGGATTTTTTGGGGGGAGGGTGTTTGGTCACTGTAGCACAAATTTTTTTTTTCGAGACAGGGTTTCTCTGTGGCTTTGGAACCTGTCCTGGAACTAGCTCTGTAGACCAGGCTGGTCTCGAACTCACAGAGATCCGCCTGCCTCTGCCTCCCGAGTGCTGGGATTAAAGGCGTGTGCCACCACCGCCCGGCCTGTAGCACAAATTTTAATACAGAAAATGTTAATGAGATTGTTATAATTGCTGCAAATAATTGACAAAATAGATTAATCTGTTTAAGTAATTCTGGAAAAAAAATTCGAAAGTGTTTGGAGATCTAGACCAGAGAAGAACTAGAATGATAAAAGCAGAGCTCAATTTTTGATCATGGTCTGATCTTAGATGACTAGAATTTTATCAGAAATTGGATATTATTATATCTGTCTCAAATAGTATGTCAACTTGTCAAAGATAAATTACCAGTCCCATTCCCAACTTCACCACACAGGCACATTTCTAAATTCTCTGTTTTCCCTAGATCGATATGCCTAATTCAGTAATGAAACTAGATCAGTAGGTTTTCTGGCAGCTGATCTACCAAAAACTATTTTGATATTTCATTTTATACTAGTCATAAAAATCAAGATTAATAAAATAATTGATATCAGATGACAGCAAGGATGTGAGGAAAGGGAACACATATTCATTGGTGATGGGAATGAAAACTGTTATAACCATTATGAAAAAAATCAATGTGGAAGAAGAAGGTAATAAACACAGAAGAAAAAGCAGAAGGATAAAATAAAATTAAGTTTATTAACTAGATTTATGTGAACTTGACTCAAGCGAGAGTAATCTGAGAGGAGAGTTCAGAAATCGAGAAAATTCCTCCATGAGATTTGACTGCAAGCAAATCTTCAGGGCATTTTCTTAATTAGAGATTGATGCGAGTGGGCTCACTCCATGGTGTGTGGGCCTACCACTGGGCTGGTGGTTCTGGGTTCTATAAAAAATCAGGCTGAGCAAGCCAAGGGAATCAAGTCAGTAAGTGCACCTTTTCTTGGCCTCTGCACCAGCTCATGACTCAAGGTCCCTGCCTTTCTTCAGTTCCTGCCCTGATTTCCTTCAGTGATGAACAGTAATATAAATGCGTAAGCCAAATGAATGCTTTTCTCCCCTTGTTGCTTTAATCTGCTAAAGGAGAGAAACAATGAACAGTCCTACCCTTGATACCTTGAACCATAACAACAAACAGCAGAGCACAATTAACCTAAGGGTGAAGAGTGACATGCATATCTTCACAGTAAACCACAGCTGTCTATATGGATTTAAGACCTGTCTCTATCTCCATCAATCACAAGATGAAGGTTCTATGGTGATATGCAAGATATTCATCAGTGTGGCTATGGGATAAGGCCAGTTCAGGCACCCTCTCCTCTGCTGCCCAAGGAACAAGCTGGGAACATCTCCTTGGGCACCTGGGAACCCCTCTAGTGTCAAGTCTCTTGCCAACCCTAAAATGGTTCCCTTAATTAAGATATCTAAAACCCACACTGGAGCATTGGACTGAGCTCCCAAGGTCCAAATGAAGAGCAGAAGGAGGGAGAACATGAACAAGGAAGTCAGGACCACAAGGGGTGCATCCACCCACTAAGACGGTGGGACTGATCTAATGGGAGCTTACCAAGGCCAGCTGGACTGGGACTGATGGAGCATGTGATCAAACCGGCATCTCTGAATGTGGCTGACAATGAGGGCTGATGGAGAAGCCAAGGACAATGGTACTGGGTTTTGATTCTACTGCATGTACTGGCTTTGTGAGAGTCTAGTCTGTTTGGATGCTCACCTTCCTAGACCTGGATGGAGTGGGGAGGACCTTGGACTTCCCACAGGGAACCCTGACTGCTCTTAGGACTGGAGAGGGAGGAGGAGTGGAGGGGAATGGGAGGAGGTGAAAATTTTTAATTAATAAATAATAAAAGACCTGCTCATCAAGAAGGATATTACATCTGGTTCTGGAAACCAGGCCAACTACCCAGGGCTAGTAAATCAAAGATCTCAAAAGGGAACATACCACAGCCATTTTACTAAGCCAGAGTAATTTCTAAATACATTCTAAATATTTGTCCTTATACAAATGGATAAGTAGTTTTCACCCCTCAGCAAGGAACCTTACCTTAACAAAAGAAAGATCACTACAGAAAACCACAGAAGTGTGGACCCTGCTCTAAATAGATATATCTACAACCCAACTACTACAGGGAAGTCTCAGGGATAATTACAGAAGACAGATGGAAAAGGTTGTAAGTCCAAAGAAACAAGGAGTTTGATGTGAGATTGTATCTCCTAGAAATGTCAGGAGCTACATTCATAAAGTTTCATCAACATGGCTACGCAAGCATGGCCAGAGAAAGAACAACACCAATAACCATGCGAATGTGTAAGACAGAAACCTCCGGAGGCCTCTATCCTCCACAAAGAACTACAGACAGCTAAGAAACGCTGAGAGAAGAAGAGTCTTCCCTAGGGAAGAACAATCAATTGATTATACCATACTAAACGGTCTCCATTAAAAACATACAGAAGTAACATTTTATGGACTGAGTATGCTATATTTCTTTAGGGATGTGTCTGTAACAACAATTAAAGAAAAAGAGAACATCACTTACATGAATTTGAAACAAAACAAGAGGGTACAGAAGAGTATTTAGAGGGATAAATGATGGATTATGTTATAATTTAAAAAAAATACTTTTTTAAAAAATTTGAAAGTTGGAAATAGAATTAACACAAGATTAAGCTATACCACTCCTGGACATATACCCAAAGGACTCTCCATCTTGCTACAAATATACTTGCTAATCCAAGTTCACTGGTGTTATATTCATAATAGAGATAAATTGGAAACAATAAAGATGTCTATCAACTTATGATTAGATAATGACAATGGGGTACACAATGGAATATTACCTACATGTTAAGAAAAATATAATCATGAAATTTGTAAGTAATAGATGAAGCTAGGAACAATTATCCTAAGTGAGGTAACCCAGAGCCAGGAAGACAAACATTGCCTAATCCACCTTACATGTGGATCCTTTTATGTGTTAGTTATATATGTCTCATTTTGAATATTAGCAGAAGTTAGATGCTTAGTAAAGCCCTAGGATGTAGAAGGGGATCTTATAAAGACTGGGATATAGAATACAGTGCTACAAACATTAGAGAAATTAGAAGAGGAGATTTAAACGGGGTAAATGATGGGTGTGTGGGGGAAAATGGAGGGATGGCAAATACTATAGGACTTTAGAAAGCCATAAGGAAACCTACTACAGCAGAAGGTTCTTAAAATGCATATGTATATAAATAAAATTTAAATGGAATCACCATAGTATGGGATAGTCAATGCCCCAACTAATATCATATGCTAGCAAATAAAGTCCCCAGTGTCAGAAATGGGTTACAACTTTTTGAGCCGTTGGTAGAGTCTACAGACACCCCTCCCTCAACAGTAAAGGCAATTTTTAACTATTTACAACTTAAGAGTAAGATCATATTTAAGAAGGCATTATTACATACTTATGGCACAAAACATGGAGAAATTTAGCTGGTTCTCAACTGGAAGCTTCATTTCTACTGGCTTTGCATATAGTGATGGAAGGTGCTTGATAGGCTACCAAAGGAAAAAAGTAATCAATCTCACGCAGCTAAAAATCCTGGCACTATATTAATGACCTACCTGCAAAATATGACCATGGTATTATAGTTACATAAATTTTATAGGAGTAATCAGATCAACTTTAATAGGGCTTAAAATCAGAGTACAATCCACTGCTCGAGAAACAAGATAACATGGCGGATCCTAAAAGGGACATATGGATTGTCCTGGGAAGGGGAATTAGATGAGATCTTCTGGAAATACTGGGATGAAGGGGGTGATAGAGGGAGGGAGTGGGGGTTGAGAACATGCGGGAACAGAATGGTCAAGTGGAGGGAGGGAGAATGTAGGAAAGGGATGAAAGAGACATCTTCATAGAGGGGTCCATTATGGGGTTAGGGAGAAATCTGGTACTAGGGAAATCCCCAGTAATACACAAAGATGACTGCAGCTAAGACTCCTAGCAATAGTGGAGAGGTTGTCTGAACCGTTCTTCCCCTGTAATCAGATTGATGACTACCCTGTCATTATAGAGTCTCCATTCATTAACTGATTGAACCAGATGCAGAGATCCACAGCCAATCACCAGGTTGAGGTCCAGGAACCAAGTAGAAGAGAGGGAAAAAGGGATTACATGAGCAAGGGTGTTCAAGATCATGACAGGGAAATCTACAGAGACAGCTGAACCTTTACAATGTCTGGCTTTATTATCAAAATCACGTTCTATCTCAAAATCAAGTTAGATTATAAATATCCACAATAAATACATTCTTTACATAGCTACTACGAACTCTGAATAAGGAATGATTTCCTCTACTCCAGATTAAGGAATTTAAATAATTAGATCTTAAATTTCAAAATGTTTACTGGAATTTTTCTAGATTGGAAAGATGGCTGCATTACTTAACTGTGAGAATTCATGCTTTGAGGCGGGCTTGTCTGTTGTTAGATTTGACTGAAAATGTTCAATTGTCCCTTACATTATTTATACAGAGCTGTGGAAAGCTTAAAAAGCTCACATTAGGGTGCAAAGTCCTAGTGATCAAGAAGCTTGTATATGAATAATAGATAAAAGAGAAATTGAAGTTTAGCAATGATTGATTTCAAAGTATTATGCAGAGCTTATTTTATAGTGTTTTTAAAATAAAATCTTGTAAAATTATTTCAAGTAATGCATGTACTTTATTCTCTGCTATCTTGCTTTTAGATAAAACTTGAATTTAAAGACTTGTTTTTGGTTTTTCAAGACAGGGTTTTGCTGTAGCCTTAGAGCCTGTCTTGGAACTAGCTCTTGTAGACCAGGCTGGCTTCAAACTCACAGAGATCTACCTGTGTCTGCCTCCTGAGTGCTGGAATTAAAGGCATGCACCACCACTGCCTGGCTGAAAGACTATTTTTTAATAAAGAAGAAAATATGTGGAGATTTAAAGGGATTCCAAGGGGATCAATAGTAATAATAACTTACTAAATGAGAGTTGTGTTGCATAAATACTAATGTAAAATGTGATTTTAGGCTATGACATGATTTTTCATATGCTTGTTTGGCCAGAAAATAAAATTTATATATGAATATAATATCTTATATATAGTATGTAGTATAGTACATACCATATACTATGGATTCCTTCCACATTTGATAGCATAGTATATCAGAACCCTCACTAACACATTTGTTCAACTCTATCATCCTTTAGTAAATAATCTCATTTCCTACTTATATGGTATAGGAAGCCCTTCCATGTGTGTGTTGCTTTTATTGGTTAATAAAGAAGCTTCTTTGGCCTGTGATAGGGCAGAATAGAGCTAGGAGGGGGAAATTAAACTGAATGCAAGGAGAAAAAAGGTGGAGTCAGAGAGAAGCCATATAATTGCTGCCAGGTGTTGTAAGCAGAGCGGGACCTTTGTTGGTCCAGCCGCCCAGCTAGCTTACACCCAAAATAACCACACAGGAACTGTATTAATTAAATTACTGCTTGGCCCACTAGCTCTAGCTTCTTATTGGCTAACTCTGACATCTTGATTTAACCCATTTCTAATAATCTGTATATCTCGTGGCTTACCGGGAAAGATTTAGCATGTCTGACTCTGACAGCTCCATGGTGGTTTTCTCTCTCTGCTTTCTTCCTCCCAGAACTCAGTTCTGTCTTCTCTGCCTATCTAAGTTCTGCCCTATTAGGTCTTTATTAATTAACCAATGAAAGCAACACATAAACAGAAAGACCTCCTACACCAGCCAGGGACAGATGCACTGGAATCTTTCCAGTAAGCCATAGTCATATGGCAATTACACAGATTAATAGAAATGGGATAATTCAAGATATAAGAGTAAGCCAGAAATATGCTTAAGCTATTGGCCAAACAGTATTGAAAATAATATGGTAATATAGTTTCTGTGTGATTATTTCATGGTCTAGGCAGCCAGGAATAAACAAGCGGCCTCCCCCAAAACTTATATTCTTTGAAGCACTGAATAATTATTTTTCCCTTTTCCAACATGCAATTGTCAATCCTGAGTTTTATGTGTCTTTCACAATTTCTTATCTTTGAAACATTGCTCTCAAGTATACAAATTGACTTCTAAAATACCAAATTGAGCTTTTTCCCATCTGTACCCATTATAAATACCTTCACAACATTTGATACTGATGAATTTGTCTACAAAATCATCTTCTGATCTATTATATATATACATACATTTACATATATAAATGTATGTATATATATATAATAAATAGATATAGATAGATAGGTATAATATGCATGTATTATATATGTGCATTACATATTTCATCCATAATTTTCTCTTTGAATATCTTCAAAGCTTCTGTTTTCTTTCCCCTTTCTGGAAACTTATTTTACAGTAAATCTGCTATCTAAATAAATCCTAGTTTATAATTTAATTATCAGTTGCTTCTAAAGGTGGCACTGGCATGACCATTTCTTTTTTCCATATTTTTATAATTTTTATTTTGAGAATCTTATGTTTGAGTACTGTACACCATTTCCCTTCTCCTTTTGAGAAGTGGTGACTCCTCAAAATCATGTCTTCTTGTTCTTTATTATCACAACACACATATACACATATCACATCATATCACATAAACTCATCTGCTCAACTTCCTGAGTCTCGTAAGTGCTGTAATATGCACATATGTTTAGCGATGGCTGCTCAGGATTAGATAACTTATAGGATTTTGTATCTGGAAAGGAGTGATATTTTTATCTCTCTACAGCCATATTGTTGAGAATTCATAGGTCCAATTTCCCTGTCATTTGTACAAGAAACTGTCTCAAAGGAGATGTCCTGATCCTCTGGTTTTAAACTCTTTATAACTCCCGTTCCATGATGCTCTCTAGGCCTTGGGTGTAGGGATTGTGTTTGTAATCATTTCTAACTATCTTCCTAATGTCAAAATGCTATTAGAATCTGATCTTTATATCCTTGTGTGACTCACTGAAGTTATGTGTTATAGTAAAAAAAATGGTTATTGACCTTCATATTTCTTATAGGATAAAATACATCTTCTTTAGCACAGTATTCATAATCCTCTAGAATTAATCATCTACCTAGCTTAATAATTGCCTATTCTTCTCTGTGACCCTCTGTCCAACGTGTCATTTAGAAAAGTCAAGCCTTTTTCTCTTCTTCACTACTTCCATAGGAAAATTTGCACCACTGAAAATCACTTTGGCCACCAAACTTCGTCATTCATTTATACCTGTCATAACCTGCTCAGGGCAGGTTTATGCATCTAGGGTTTATGCTCTTATAAGTTTCATGTAGTCTTATATCACACTTCTTAATTCTATCATTGATCTTCTTTTCTGTAAGAATCTGAAGACAAGTTGAATAAAACCTTTGATGTAGCACAAATTTGTCCATCAATAAATATTTTGTGGATTTTGCTATAATTGTTTGACCTCAAGAAACATTATCTTTATGTAAATTTTAAAAGTATCACTGTAAATTAAAACTAAGTTTAAAAGAAAAAAGTCAGAAGCTATCATTTTTAAAGCCCAGAAATAAGACCTAAAAGAACTAAATTCCAATTTGTGATTTGCCTTCTACTAAATTTGTGGCCTTCTGCATCTCTTTTAATCTGTAATCAGGAAAGATGTATTGGTGATAAACATTAGAAATACTCTTTGAAATGCCTGTCTCTAACTATACAACACATGATCACAAATCCTTATTAAACATTTAGCAATGTGTACATGCATGTATGTGTATATATGTGTGTGTGTGTGTGTGCATTTACAAAGCACAGATCTATATTAAATCTCAAAAATATAAGCAACATAAAATCCCTCAATGAAAAGCAGAAATGACTGATTAAGAAATAAATAAATATATTTATATTTTATTAAGATCTCTTGGTAACTTGTTAGAATTATTTGCTTGAAATGATTTAACAATAAAAGCTACAAAACAACACCCTCTCCTGCAATTGCAGTCATGAAAACTGTAATAATTGGAACAGATTCTGTCAAGGCCAAAGTCATTATAATGTTAAGATAAATGTGTACTCGTAAAATGGTAAGGTAATGTGTGGGTTAATGGGAGAATAATGTATGTACAGAATATTCCCTAGGGCTTATTTAGGTTTCCTTAGCTTATTCTAAACAAATGATTTCAAAGATCAGCCAGTGCGGATGATAGTTCATGTCTAAAAACAGTTTAAGGAAATATTCTCAGCAGTAAGTAGGAAGGTGGAAATGATCAGTATCACAGTATCAATTATACTCATAAGTTACACACCTTCTCAAGATGTTCTCTTTCTCCACTGAGCTAGGTGTTTACAGAGAACTGCTTTTGGTTAATAAACATTTCTCAAATGCAAGACTTTAAGCAATTCATATCAAATTAAATTTCTTCTTATTAACAAAAATCTCAGTGTTTAAACTTAAAATCTTATATGCACATATAGAGTTTACTATGTTTAGTTATTTTAAATATTGACCTTGCATACATATATATTTTATGAATGCTATGTCTTTTTAAAATTAGTTATTTTTAAACAGTACTTCATGATGAGTTTGGGACATTATTTCATTTTTAGTAATGAGTGTATTTTCCTTATTACTAAATAATTTTCATTTACTATTTCAGACCTCCATTACGTATATTTATATCTATTCTATGCTCTGATTGTATTCCACGCACTACACTCTCCCATTCCCTTCTCCCTTCCACCAAACCCCTTCTTCCTAACATTCTCAGCTCCTATCTATTTTTGTACCTTGTTTGTTTGTGGCCCAATGCATCTAATTAGAATTGTGTGCCTGAGCATGAGTAATAGTCAGTACTAGAGTAAAGGATCTTACCATCTTACCATAATATGATTAGTTTTCACAAACATAGGCTACTTTGAAGATTAAAGCACTCACTTTCTACTAAAGATTGCAAGTCAATGAAATGTATTCAGAAAAAGTGAAAAACATTTTGTGGACTTGAGAGTTCTACCTATTCTTGTACTTTGCGAGTCTGCCTATATATAGTTTTTTCAAAAGCTTAATTTACTCATCTTCTTAAACTTTGTTACTTTTTTTAAAATACTAAATGGCACCCATACATGAGAAAAAAAGAAAAATATAATAATGACCCAAGCAGTGAAAATATGTGTTCATACATTCTATGGGTTAATGCCTCTTAAAACCTATGTAATATATAACTAACTTTGGTGAGGATCCTTATCATTTTCTCACATGTATTGGTCAAATTAATTCTAGGGTTTTCTCTAAAAATCTGAAAAATGTCAGAATAGAAAAATGTAATGATATTGGAAATAAGCATGGTCTAAACGCAATTTTGTCATTTTTTATTACATATTCATATTCATAGAAGCATTTAGCAAAGCACTTTTCTTATAGCAGGTACTCAAAAAGGATGCAAAATATTGGGTATACTTAACTATATGGCATATCTTAAAGCATTGTCTCAAAGATACTTCACTTATCAGGAATTACTCAGCCTATATTAAGCATCATTTAGTGGGTATAGGCTGCATGCCAGTTGGAAATTAAATTTATATAAAATTCCATAGGGGCTTACTACAAGTGATATTAAAATATTGTGATTAGTGGACTTCAAAGTTCACATTTCATTTTTATAACAATGGTGTATTGAGGAACTCTTTGGATCTTACATGAATTATGTATATCTTGCTCCCTTATTTCTGAACTTCTTAACTTATTCATATAAAATCTAGTTCATATTCACCTTGATTTATCTTCCATCTTTAATTAATTATCAATTGGATCATCAGATGGATATCTTTGTAAACATTTTATGGCTGATGAAATGACAGAACTTTTCCAATTGTGACAGGACTAAACTTATTAGTAATATAATATATGGAACTTTAATAAATCATATAAATCAAGTGTTCTATCCACATCATTTCCAAAGTGAGGATGGGGAAGAAAAGGAAGTCAGAGAGATTGAACCCAGACTGAGACACCGCAGTGCCATTGTAGAATAAATATGTTTAACCTGTTGTTATTGGGATAGTTTATGAAAACAGATATGCATGAAATGGTGAATGGTCATGTTGAAAGGCTATGGGAGGAGATGGGATGGGAGTAAAAATTAGCAATATACATTCTATAAATGTATGATATTTTCAAAGAATAAATAATAGATTTTTAAAATTTGAAACAATAAAGCTCAACTGCTAATAAATGTTTAACTGTAGAGGCTCTTAAATCAGTTGTCTAATAATCATGATTACATTCCTACCATGAAGAGAAGCTCATGTGTATTCTCTGCCCAATGGGTACACTAGTATTAATTCTGGCCCCAAATATTCCCTGCACATTGTCTATATCAAGGAGATGTGTGCAGCACAGAAAACTATCAAAAATAGAAAATGTTTCATATTTGAAGATGTAAATTAAAGAAGAGGATATTATTTAGTAAGTCATTGACATATTGAAAGCTGAAAGCTAAAAGAAAAACTTTTATTTCCAAGGAAAGCTTAAGTCTAAATAAATACACCCATAATTTCAACTCTCTGACAAATAGCAGGACCCCCAAGCAACACAGGAAATAGAATACTAGGGTGACACAAAACATTGAAGTTGACAATTTCATAATTAAATAGCAGGTATCATCATAAAAGGCAGATATTAGACAGGATTCTTAAAGATCAAAAGAAAGAATCAGCAAGAACTCTCTCAAAATCTGAGACATAAGGTTTGTTTGTTTTTAACCTTTCCTTTTAAGTATGAAAGTCTTACTTTCAAACTTAGGATTTCCAATTTTCTTCCTGCCTTTTTTGTTTAGGTATAATGGAAATTAATTATGTTTTTATGTAAAACACAATGGATCATAGAGCACTCCACTGATGTTTCATTGAAGAAATCTGTCTTTCACCTAAATATATCAACTTGGAATCAAAAAACAATCACTAAAATTATTTTAGATTATAGGATGTTGTTGCTTGTAAAGTACATACAAAACTATGGAGAATAAATATGTCACAGAATTGACTCTTCAAAGAGGACCACAGCAGAACCTGCACTTACACTGTCCATGATATTAATAACACACCTCCACTGCATTACATCTATAGAATTTGGATAGGATTTATTTTATCCTTAGTTCTTGATGTGAGATAGATTTTGAAAATGTCATGGGTATTTTGCCACCTATATTGCTGTAATGATATGCTCAGGAAAAATACAATGTGAGAAATTCAATGGAAAAATAGATCTTTGGTTTAATCTCTGTGGAATATGTACTCTTACTATCTATCTGGAAAAGAAACTAGGAGTAAGTTCTTCTGAAAGAAGCTAGTCTTTATTATCATGACAGTTATGGAGAGTAAGACTGATAGATAAACAGCAAAACAGGCCTATCCTGGCTCCATAATAAAACTGCGTTAAATACCAGAGCAAAAACTGAATTTATAGTTCATTAACCTAATAAATTATCAGTGTGTCTTATGTAGGTTTGGAACCAGCAGCATACCACATAATATAGAATATAACGTATTTCAATGTCCTTCATAACTTAATACATGTTTAAGTAATCAACAATCAATTGAAATGTATTCATAGCATCTTTAGCGCCAAATATTCTGATTTGAAATTCAATCCTCAATTGCCCAGTTCACCAAAACTAGTTAATTGCTCTTAGTCAAAAGGCATTATCATTAATGACACTGATGCTATTCTCAATAAAATGAAGACATTTTTCATTGGTTCACTTAGTCATCAAAGTAAAATTTTTCAGAGAAATGGCACTATTGTACTATAGTCAGGGTGCCAAATGGAAATTTAATATGCCATTTTACATAGACTGTCTATTAAATCAAAAAAGAAAAGGTAAATGTCATGTGAATTTCTAACAGAAATATCATTGAACTCATCAGTTGATATGTTTACCAAAATTATTCTTCATAATTAGCAACCACCTAACCTTCAGTTTTTAAAATTAACTCTCGAATGTTTTGCATTTCACTTATTTATTATCTGAATGCATGGCTTACAGCTTCTATTATTAAAATATTCATGATTTTTTTACTTTGTAAAGACTGATAGAAATGAGTATAACTGTTTATGAAAACAAAGCCTTTTTTACTAACTACAGAAATCTTTTCAATCAGTTTAAAAGGATGATGATGTTATCCAATTGTATGTATTCAAATCTATGCTCAAACACTTCATCTACAAGGTGATGGAATTATTTCTTAATGATTCAACTTCTTTAAAAATAAATGTATATGATAATTGCTTTTTTATCTTTTACCTGTCTCCCAGTATCCATGCCATTGTCACCACGTTTTGTTACCCCCCCCCATGGGAACAGTTAGGACCTAGCAACATCTGGTATACCCATAGTTTCTAGTATCCCTCTCCTCATTCTTGCCACTGGACAGCTCCCCTAAGATGGTGTTTTATGGAAAGAAGACCTCTTGATGCTGTGTGCTTTTGGTCTCTTTGGCAAGAAAACATTGGGACCCCACTTTCTTTCCTTCTTTTATGTTTTCTGCCATGTCTGTCTGCCAGTCTGGTTAAGAAAGAACACTTTTTCTGTTGTTGGTTCACTTGGTGCCTCCACATAAGGGCTAACCCCCAGGAGGTAGAACGAAGGTTTGGCTCCCAAATGTTCTCCATCTAGAGACACTGTGTGGGCATATGGCCATGGCCTGAAAAACCACAGAAGCCCCCCCATTAAGAATAAAACATAAATGTTTGACACAATTTCCACCCATCTCCCTCAACAAAATGGGTGGCCTCTCCTTCATCTCCAGCCCTTCTATGCCCAATCTCTCTATGACATCTGATGAGGAGAAGACAGACAGTTCAAGCTCTGGGAAACATGCTAAGAGCACAGCCACAGTTAAACCCACATGTGCTGCTTCCCCATCAGCTCCACTCCTGCCACAGGAGGCTATGACTCTGCCACAATACCCTTGAAGTGAAGGGCCTCAATGTCCACATGTCCCTGAAGGCAGAAATTCCCTTACCCTGTGGTATGTCCCATCTCCAACCACCACAGCACCCTGTCTCAGGCCTCAAAGGCCAGTAGAAGCCTTTCTAGTCAACCTAGGAGAAAATGCCATTAACCAGTCCTAGATTCCCAACCCCATAGCTGAACTCTCTTGCATCTAGAGGGCTAATGAGTCAGGTCTGGGTTTGCCAATCTTTGAAAAAGTCCTCAGTTAAATCCTACAATGGCAGAGGTTAAGGCCTGTGAATCTACCTTTTTTGAAAAGGTTCGTCATACTATAAAAACACTATTTGATCCCTTCCAATGCTCATGTAGGCCTTAATTGGCAGGGTAGTATTGTTAATCCTTATTCTTTTTAATGTCTCCTGCAGCGTAATGGACAGCAGTGGGTAGCAACTGAGGTGACTATTAAAGTGTTAATGGTTCTTAGACATTCTTTTCATAGTCCTCCACAGTAGGTTAGGCATGTATGGTTATCTGAAATTCACAAGGCTACTGCCTAGTCCTCTCCCCCCAGGTCTGGAAACTCTCCAGGAATGAATGCTCTTCAAGTCCTAGTAGAGCAGGTAAGAGCTTGTGTGGCAGGTGCAGTTGCTGAGCCCTCCTGAAGTGGGGACAACAAGACCTGAAAAAAGAACTCTGGCACCCACTGAGCACCCATATAATAAATAAGCAAGGGTAGATATCAGAAATAAGGCCTACAAGGTTGGGGGGGAGGAGATGAACCAACCTGGAGTCTGCCTGTAGGGCCTAGTAACAGGAGTTGTTGCTGTCAGAGGCCCTGATTGTGCCTAGTCAATGAGGGGCAACTATGCAATGTCAATGGATCAGGACACAGTTTGCATCCTCAGAGGAGGTTATAAAAGGCTCTCCCTACTGCTGAGTAAACTAGTCTGCTGTTCGCTTTTTTTTTTTGGCTTGGTCTATGTATCATTTTTTAATTAATTTTTATTGAGCTCTATATTTTTCTCTGCTTCCCTCCCTGCCTCTCCACTCCCCTTCAACCCTCTCCCAAGGTCCCCATGCTCACAATTTACTCAGGAGGTCTTGTCTTTTTCTACTTGCCATGTAGATTAGATCCATTTATGTCTCTCTTAGGGTCCTCATTGTTGTCTAGGTTCTCTGGGATTGTGACTTATGGGATGGTTTTCTTTGCTTTATGTTTAAAAAAAACACTTATGAGTGAGTATATGAGATAATTGTCTTTCTGGGTCTGGATTACCTCACTCAAAATGATGTTTTATAGCTTCATCTATTTGCCTACAAAATTCAAGAAGCCATTATTTTTTCTGCTATGTAGTACTCCATTGTGTAAATTCAACACATTTTCCTTATTCATTCTTCAGTGGAAGGAAAATTTAGGTTGTTTACAGGTTCTGGCTATGACACACAATGCTGCTATGAACATAGTTGAGCACATATCTCATGTCTTCTCTGGTCCAAGTTGCTGGCTCAGTTCTGCATCCACAAATGTCACTGGGCCTGATCTGCTCCTGCTCCCTTGGAGCTCACTGCCTCAAGTCTGCTCTGGCCTAGGTAGCTGGCCTACTCCTGATTCTGCAAAATGCCCCTGGTCTGGATCCAATCCTGCTCTCATGTAGTTCACTGTTCAAGATCTTCTCTGGCCCAGGTCACTGACTCAGTCCTGCTCTTTTGTTAATCACTGTCTCAGACCTACTCTGGCCTAGGTCACTGGCTTAGTCTTGCCCTTATGGAGTTCACTGCCTCAGGCCTGCTCTGATCCAGGTCTCTGGCTCAGTCCTGTTTGCCTTTTTTCTGACTCCCAGTGTCAATGTCATTGACCCTGTGCCTTCTCACTTTCTCTGCTGAGGGAACCATTAGGACCCAGCAATAGATAATCAGTTAGTTTGTAAAAAAGCTGTGGAATGATACTTGGCATATAAGTATTATACAATAATGGAAATAATTTATCCTATTTATATTATCTACTTTTAGAATGTAATTTATTTTTTCTTTGATCAACTTTCTTTTATTGATTTTTACACTGTATCCTGATCAATATACATTTTCTTACTCAACTCTAAGTGCTCTTTTTTATTTATTTCATAGATGAAAAAATAATCACAGGAAAACAAAATTAATGGATATAACCTTATGGTAATATAAAATTAGAATTCAACACTACTGTTTATCTTATAGTAAGTAACACCTGAAATTTTAAAATTTACCTTTTAAAGGTCAGAAAATTAAAGTAAATTTCTTGTCTTCAGTTTGGATTATAGAGTTTTGGCTTTCAGAAGTGTATCTCTACTTACTTTCTTTTCTGGACTGTATTTTGAACAATCTCTGTATGAGATTTATACTTCTCAAAAACTTTTCATTTGGATATGTTTTTAAATATCTCTTTTCTTTACTAAAAATGCATATTTATGAGTCCACAGTCACCGTGATGCCCAAACCACAAAAGACTCAGCAAAGGAAATGAATTAGAGACCAATATCCCTCATAAACCTAGTTGAAAAAGTATTCAATAAAATAGTTGCAAACCAAACCCAGGAACACATCGAAAAGATCATTCAACATGGTCAAGTAGACTTCATCCCAGAGATTCAGGGATGGCTCAACATGTGACAATCGGTCAATTTAATCTACCATAAAAAAAATGAAAGAAAAGTACTGCATTCTTTATTAGATGTTGAAAAAGGCCTGGACAAAAGTTCAACACTCTTTCCTGGAAAAGCTTTGCAGAGATCAGGGACATAAGGACATAACAAAATAAAGGAAGTATATAGCAAACCAAGTAAACATCATATTAAATGGAAAGAAATTTAAAAGAATTCCACTTAAATCAGTAACCAGACAAGGCCGTTCTCTAGCTCCACATCTGTCCAATATAATTATTACTTGAAATTCTAGCTAGAATTGTGAATTATAAGCTTCACTGTCCTTTATTTATGGCTAGAAACCAAATATGAGTGAGTACATCCCATGTTCCTCTTTTTGGGTCTGGCTAACCTCACTCAGGATAGTGTTTTCTATTTCCATCCATTTGTACACAAACTTCAAGAAGTCCTTGTTTTTTACTGCTGAGTAGTACTCTAATATGTATA
>NW_004949169.1:1758481-1829454 GCF_000317375.1 Microtus ochrogaster | reverse complement strand
ATGAGGGAGGGGGACGTGATGGGGGAGGGGGAGGGAAATGGGAGGCGGTGGCGGGGAGGAGGCAGAAATCCTCAATAAATAAATAAATTTAAAAAAAAGAAATTCTAGCTAGAGAAGTTGGACAACTGCAGGAAATCAAGGGGACACAAATTAGGAAGAATTCATAAGTGACCCTGATTTCTACCAAGAAACTCCTATAGCTGATAAATACCTTTAGTGAAGTAGCTGGATACAAGGTTAACTAAAAAAATAAATAAATAAAATAGAAGCCCTCCTTTATACAAATGGCATATGGACTAAGAAAAAATCAGGGAAATAAATCCCTTCACAATAGGCACAAACTATGTAAATATCTTGGGGCAACTCTTATCAAGCAAGTGAAAGATTTGTACAACAAGAACTCCAAGTATTTGAAGAAAGAAATTGGAGGGGGGTGGGATTAACATAGTAAAAATTGTC
This sequence comes from Microtus ochrogaster, assembly GCF_000317375.1. Lineage (NCBI taxonomy): Eukaryota > Metazoa > Chordata > Mammalia > Rodentia > Cricetidae > Microtus > Microtus ochrogaster. The sequence continues at coordinate 1,828,995 of NW_004949169.1, read as the reverse complement.
AAATTAACCAAAGCAATCTACAGAATCAGTGTAATCCTCACCAAATTTCCAACACAATTCTTTACAGACCATGAAAAACAATACTCAACTTCATATGCAAAAAACAAAAATCATCCAGCATAGCTAAGTTAATCCTGTGTTTTTTAAAAGCACTTCCAGAGGCATCATATTCCCAGATTTTAAGCTCTGCTACAAAGCAATTGTAATAATAACCACATGGTAATGACATAAAACAGACAGGTTAATCAATGTAATTGAATCAAAGGCCCAGAAGTAAATCTGCTGTGGGAACACATTCTGCTCCTCTAGCCACAGTTTTTAAGAGATCCTGTCCAGCTTGCACAGGTGGGAGTGCATGGTGGATTCCTACCACCATACACAGAGATGTTTCCAGACTGTGCATGGCTGTTACTCAGATATAAAGGGTTTATGTGCTGCACACTCATTCTTAGGGTTGGAGTGCTGAGCACAGCTCCTACCTGGCATCCCCAGAGCCTCCACCATTTTAAACGTGGAGAGAGATGGAGACAGCATCCAGAACAGCTGTAACCAAGCTGCTTACCATTTTAAAAACTCAAGACAGTAAAGAATTACAGATAATGCAATAAGGACAGATTCAGAAACAAAAGAGCTCTAAATGGGTCAAAGTGTTGGATAAATGTGCATAGGTTAAAGAGGGAAAAGAAGTAAATTGTTTTTAAAAAAAGACGTCTTAAAGAGACAGAGTACAGACAGTCATAGGTTAAAAGGAGTAAAAGAAAAATAAGCCATGTAAAGAATGACTATACACAGAGAGTCTGGATTATGTATATAATATTGTGTTTTCTTTAAATGTTTTGACTGTGAATGAGCTAAGTACAGAGAGACATTTCATTGTATGGGCTGGTAAACTAAGCCAGCATCTATATTATAAAGTTATCATGACTTTCAAATTTGGGTGTAAGGATACATTGTTTTAGAAAAGAGGTTCATCTTTTGTTTTCACAGAAGATAAGAACCTGTGGATTGCTTCCAGACCAATACGGTTTGATGGACCAAGACTCCCTGAAAGGTCACCATGAATATCACAAAAATACCCAAAAAGAAAATACTTTGCCCAAAAAACAGCAGGAATAAGTTTGGACAGAACTGTAACCATATTCCCAAATATTGCTTATAAATCTTTCTTTACATTTAAAGAGGGATATGATAAAGATATGAATAATTTGCATTGGTATGGATCTTGGTTAACTGATACAAATTTAAGGTCAATTTCATTATATGTATATTTCTGCTCTTGATTAATGTATTGTGATTATACAGTTCATTAAAAAATGTAATGTATGATTAATAGTCAAGCTTATAGTCATGTTAATTAGATTTTCTAGATGTATAGAGATATAATTCAGTTAGATACGTATTCTTCATATCTTTCAGAGACCTTCAGAATATGGCATTTAAAATGTTTTAATAACTTAGGACTTTTCTTGACAATGAGACTCGTCTGCTCCTGGCAGCACCAATTACTTTGAGAGGAAGACCAGCATCTAAGAGGCTCCATATGGAGTTTGTTAGATGAACTGGACATGCAGAACCCACAGAGAAAAATGAAAAGATTCTTCGGAGTTCCTGTGTCATGAAAAAGTCTTTTAGACATTCTACAGGATACAGGAAAATGTGACAGACAAACTGACAGTATAGGTGGAAATGTCTTTGAAATTTTCTGCTTGGTGGAAAAGTCTTCTGGATACTATGGGCCTGTAGGCTGAAGATTGGATGTCCCAACAATGCTGAAGAACTTTGGGTGTCTTCCAGGAAGCAAGATGTCTCTGTCAATTCTAGAGTTTTGGAAGTTGCTTACAATGCACTTCCTATTGATTTAAGTAATATCTAAAGTTTTGGAAATTGCTTACTATGCACTTCCTGTTGATTTAAGTAATATTATATCCTTCTGGAGTTTTTGATAGAGTTGAAGAATAGATATAGTTTTTTTTAGTTATGACAAAAGATAAAGTAGATATTAATATTGTAGCTGTACTTCTTGCTTGATAACTGTTTTGTTGTATGTATTTTTGCTATACTAAAGTTAAAGCCTTCTTTTTATTAAAACAGGAAAGAGGGGATGATATGGGAGGTTCTTCTGTCTATGTGTTGCTTTGATTGGTTAATGAATAAAGGAATAGCTTTGGGTTTATAGCTGAGCTGTAGGGGAACAGAAACTAAACAGGGAAAACTAAACAGAATGGTGGGAGGAAGATGGTGGAGTCAGGAAACACCATGGATCCGCTGCCGGAGATAGATGTGCTGGAACTTTGTTGGTAGGCCATGACCTCGTGGTTATATGCAGATCAATAGAAATGGGTTAAATTAAGATGTAAGAGTTAGCCAATAAGAAGTTAGAGCTAATGGGCTAAGCAGTGATTTAATTAATACAGTTTCTGTGTGATTATTTCGGTTCTGGGTGGCTACATAAATCTACACACCTATGGACATTTGATTTTTGACAGAGAAACCAAAATTATACGATGGAAAAAATAAATCATCTTTAATGAATGGAGCTGGTCTAACTGGATGCCATCATGTAGAAGAATGCAAATAGATCCATATCTATCATAGTGCAGAAGACTCAAGTCTAAGTGTATCAATGACTTCAACATGAAACCAGATAAACTGAACCGGATAGAAGAAAAAGTTGGGAATAGTCTTGACTGAAGTGACATCTGAGATCACAACTTGGACACAAAACAGTAGCGTAGACACTAAAATCAGTAATTAACCTCATGAAATAAAAAGCTTCTGTGAGGCAAAGGACACTGTCAATAAGACAAAATGACAGCCTACAGAGTGGGAAACAATCTTCACCAATCACACATCTGGCAGAGAACTGATATTGAAAATATATAAAGAACTCAAGAAACCAAAGAGCAAACTACAAATAATAAAATTAAAAAATGAAGTGGAGATCTAAGCAGGGAATTCTTAACAGAAGAATCTCAAGTGGCTAAAATACTTAAGGAAATGTTCAATTCCTTAGGCATTAGGGAAATGCAAATCAAAATGACTCTGAGATTCCATCTTACACCTTTCAGAATGGCAAAGGTCCAAAACACAGTGACAATGGAAAGAATGTGGAGGAAGGGGAACACTTGCATTTTTTGGTGGGAATGCATTCTTGTATAGCCATTTGGGAAATCAGTGTATCAGCAGTTTCACAGAAAATTTGGAATCAAGCTGATTTAAGACTCAGCTATACCACTCTTGGGCATATACTCAAAGGGCAATCCACCATACCACAAGGACACTTGCTCATCCATGTTGATAGCACTTATTTTCATAATAGCCAGAACTCTGAAATAATCTTGATTTCCCTCAATCAAAGAGTAGATAAAGAAAATATGGTATACATTTACACAAAGTAGTATTACTCAACTGTTAAAAATAATAACATCATCGTGTAATTGCTAACAAATAGATGGAACTAGAAAAGATCATCCTGAGAGAGGTAATCCAGACTCAGAAAGACACACATGGCATGTACTAATTTATTTACAGTTTATAATTTATTAACTCTAAAGTAATGGATGACCATGCCACAGTCCACAGACCCAGAGAAGCTAAGTAACAAGGAAGACTCAAAGGTGAAGGCATAAACTTCATAGTGAAAGGAAATAGACAGCGCTATTAGACAGGAGTGGAGGTTCCAGATGGGGGTGAGGATGAAAACAGAAGGGATCAGGTGGAGGAAGATTGGAGGAAATGGGGACTGGGAAATACAACTGGGGTTTGGGGGAATCTCTGGAAGGAGGTAGAAACCTAATGCAATAGAAACTCCCAGCAAACTGTAAGGGTAACCTTAGCTAAGACTCCTAGCAATGTGGAATATGGAACCTGAACTACTCAACTCCTGTAACCAAGAAAGAGTTTCAAAGGAAGTATTGGGGCACCAATTCATACCTAAAACTTTCCATCTAAGCCGGGCAGTGGTGGCGCACGCCTTTAATCCCAGCACTCGGGAGGCAGAGGCAGGCGGATCTCTGTGAGTTCGAGACCAGCCTGGTCTACAAGAGCTATTTCCAGGACAGGCTCCAAAACCACAGAGAAACCCTGTCTCGAAAAACCAAAAAACAAACAAACAAACAAACAAACAAACAAAACTTTCCATCTATAATTTGCCCTACTTGCAAGATGTGCTGGGGAAAAACGTGGAACACAATTTGTGGGAATGTCCAACCAATGACTTGTCTAGCCCGAGACCCATACCATAATGGGGAACTCATCCCTGGCACTGCCTGAAGGGTCAGGACCTAGAGGTGGGATAGCCTAGAGACCTAGGGTGGAACCAAACACAACTGGCATAGAAAAAAATGTCAGTGAAATGATTTCTGTACTCATAAACTTAAGTCTGGCATAATAATCATCAGAGAGGCTTCATCCAGCAACTGATGGAAACAGATGGGAGCTCCACAGCCAGATATTAAGCAGGTGAATAATTCCTCTGAAGAATGGGAACAAAATATTGTAGAAGCTATTGGGGTCAAGGACACCATAAGAAAACCCACAGAATTAACTAACTTGGGCTCAGGATCTCAGAGACTGAGCTGACAACTAGGGAACTTGCATGAGACTGACTTAGTCCCTCTGCATATATGTTACAGTTGTGTCATTTGGTTTTCTTGTGGGACTCCTAACAGTGGAAGTAGGGGCTGTCTCTGACTTGGTTCTCAGCTGTTGGGATCCTTTTCTTTTACTAGATTGCTTTGTCCAGCCTTAAAACAAGAGGAGGTGCCTAGTCTTACTTCAGTTTGATATACCATGGCTGGCTGATATTCATGGGAGGCTTGTGCTTGTCTGAAGAGAAACAGAAAAGAAGGAGTGTATTGTGGTGGGAGTGGGAAATGATGGAGGTGGGTCATTTGTCTATTGTTACTTTCATTGGTTAATAAAGAAACTTCCTTGGCTTTTGATAGGACAGAAAATTAGATAGGCAGAGTAGCCAGAATAGAATGCTGGAAGGAAGAAGGCAGTGAGACAGACACTATAGCTCTCCTCTCCAAGATGGATGCAGGTTAAGATCCTTCCTGGAAAGACACCACCTCGTGGTGCTACACAGATTATTAGAAATGGGTTAATCAAGATGTGAGAATTAGACAGTAAGAGGCTAGAGCTAATGGGGCAAGCAGTGTTTAAAAGAATACAGTTTCCATGTAATTATTTTGGGTAAAGCTAGCCGTGGGGGAGCTGGGCAGTGAGAAACAGCCGGCAGCTCCTTCTACAGACAGGAATGGAAAGAGGAGAATCTTTGAAAGGGGTATACAAATATAAATTAATTAAAATAAATTAAACTTTAAAATTAAATCATATAAAATAAATTGATAAATATAAAATAAATAAATATAACATAAAAAATTGGTACTTTTACCACCCTCAAGACTTCAGCATTTCACTAAAAAAGATCAAACTCATAAAATACATACAAGGTAACTTATTCTAGCTTCCATCATTTAGGCTTTTATATGTAGATTTTATTTTAATTTGTACTTGCTTATACTAATAATTTATAGTATAAAAACAGTGTCTTTCAATATTTGTTTAGACCAATTCTCTTTATCTTGTTGTTTCAACTCAATAGAAGATAATACCTGCAAATACTGTTTTCATTACTAAGGAAGTCAGTTTTTGTTTGTTTGTTTGTTTTGTTTTGTTATGTTTTCTGAAGCTCAGATAAGGAAGTATGTCATGTTATTATTTAGGAAGCCAACTTTAAGGAAGTGATAGACACATATGTAATGTCTGTTGGGTGGAAATATGCTCAGCTTATTAAAGGCAAGTAAGTGACCATGTAGATGACAAGAAATAAGGAAACCTACTAAACAAATAAAAAGGGATAGATATTAGATTTTTCTACAACATGTACAGAAAAAAAACTATTATTCGGGACCTGTTCAAACATCTTTTCAACTTATTTCTAAGTTTTTCATGGGAAGTATGTTTCATGCTCGTCTAGTTTTCACGTGTTTCATAATAGTTACAATGATTAACAAGCACAATTCATTATGACTATAGATTCTTGGTTTGAAAGAGAAATAAAAACAAACTTGGAAGGTCTTTGAGCATTATAGGTAAGCAAGTAAGTCTGTCCTCTGTTTATTGATTATTATTATTATTTTTTTGCTTTACAAGTACTCATGATCTATGCTTTGTTTGGGTAATTATTTTTTATTCTTTTTTAAAATTAATTATTTAATTATTTAAAAAACTATCTCTTCTAATTTACATACCAATCCCAGTTCCTACTCCCTCCCCTCCTCTCACACTCTCCACCTTCCCCTGCCCACTCCCATCCACTTCTCAGAGAGAGTAAAGCACTTTGCTTTGGGCTTTGGAAAGGTCCAAGTCCATCCCTACTATATCTAGGCTGATCAAGGTATCCATCCAAAGAGAACAGGCTCCAAAAAGTCAGTAAAGGCAGTAGGTATAAATTCTGGTGCCACCACCAGTGGCCTCACAGTCTACCCCAACCATACAGCTGCCACCCACATTCAGAGGGTCTAATTTGGACCTCTGCTGGTTCCTTGCCTGTCCACCTGGAGTTTGTGAGTTCCCATTAGATCAGACAAACTGTTTTAGTGGGTGTCCCCAACATGGTCTTGACCACTTTGCTTATAGTCTCACTCCTCCTACATGACATCTTGAAATTTGCATGAAAATGGATGAAACTATAAACAACCATCCTGAGTGGGGTAACCGAGACCCAGAAAGATGAGCATGGTATGTACCCACACATAGTTGAATACTAGCAGTAAAGCAAAGGATAAAGAGCCTTTAGTCCAAGACCCCAGAGAAGCTATGTAACAAGGAGACCCCTGAGAAAAACGTATATAGATCCTCTGGGAAGGGGAAAGAGGCAAGCTTTCATGAAAAAATTGGGAGCATGGGGGTGGGAGGAGAAGGGAGCATGGTTGGAAACTTCTAATACGGGATGTACTATTTATTTCCCTAAGCTCGTTATTGTACTTGGAGGTGTTTCTTTAATAAAATATAATATCGGAATGTTATATTGATTTATTTCCATGGGTTTTAGAAAGTTAATTTCTTGGTACAGATGGCACTTAATAAATACTATGTGGCCACTAACCTATTCTAACACTAGCTCTTAACCTGCAGTTTGATATATTAGTAATTCTTCAAATGAAAATTGGGTTATCTTAACTACTTCCTAAATTATTGCAGCTACTGAATAATTGCTAACTAAATGCAGAAAAGCATGTAGATATATATTTAATGGGAGGATATCAAGACTTATGTGCCTCAATATGTCAAGTGCTATTGAGTAATAATGATTTGTTTCCTTAAAAATTAAAAGTATAAAAGATCCAGTTAATGTTCTCCCTCCTTCTGCTCCTCATTTGGATCTTAAGAGCTCAGTCCGGTACTCCAATTTGGTCTCTGTCTCTGTCTCGATCCATCGCCAGATGAAGGTTCTAAGGTGATATGCAAGATATTCATCAGTATGGCTATAGGATAGGGTCATTTCAGGTTCCCTCTCCTCAGTTGTTCAAGGTACTAGCTGGGGACATCTCCCTGGACACCTGCGAGCCCCTCTAGAGTCAAGTCTCTTGCCAGCCCTAAGATGGAGGACCTTGGACTTCCCGCAGGGCAGGGAATCTGGACTGCTCTTCATTCTTGAGAGGGAGGGGGAATGGAGTGGGGGGGAGGGGGAGAGGGGTAGGGAAATAGGGGGAGGGGGCGAGGTGTGCAAGGAGGGGGAGGGAAATGGGAAACGGGGAGGAGGCAGAATTTTTTTTTGCAACAACTAAAAAAATAAAATAAAATAAACAAAAAAAAGAATTAATGAGAAAAAGCTATGAAATTACGTAGCTTTTTGAAAATTGAGAAGACAGTAACTGGATACCCTTAGTCTAGCTTACAGACTGTGTTTGTCAGAAAACCCTGTCATAATGAAATACATTACACATGAAAAAAAAGATCCAGTTAATAAGCTGTTAATTTACAATGAAAACTGTCATAAACATAAAGGCAGAAACTAAAATATTATTACACAATTCATGGAAATGATGAAATCTCAAGTTATTTACCTCCTGGAATTTTGGAAGACTTCAGTAATGTATCTAGAAAGTATATACACACATATTAACCTTTATTTGGGTATATACTAAATTTTGATCCTACTTATATTGGATGGACTAATAAAGTTATCACCAAGGGAAAAATTCTTTCAAAAGTGGTTCATAAATATTATTTAGAACAGAATACAAATCCTATATTGGTATTTGACATTATTAATTGACTTACATTGTAATATGCATATCTGCATAAATCTATGTAATACATAATTAAACCTTATACATTTTAGGAGTCCACTTTCAGCTAAACCATTTTTTAAGGTAACTTAACAGCATGAATAAAAACATGTATCAATTCAGGGATTTTAGAGGGTTTCTGTTATTTTATTACATTACCCCAAGCTTTGTAAATTTTGTGAAGTTGAGTATTTAAATAAGAACTAAAATTTCACTTATTTCAAATGTATCAACCATTTCTAATATTGTTATACTCATGAAATTATTGTTGGGTGACTAATGCAAATTTCTAGAAATACTAATTTGTACATAAAATTTTAAATTTCATTGTAATTTCTTGGAAAATAAGCTACATAATATCAGTATCAACTTATTATTTGATAATCACTATTTTAGCTCTGGTTTTTCCTACATATTTGGGAGCAAACAATTATTTTTTTGCTTTGTACTGTATATCTTTCATTACTAATTAGATAGAATGCATTTTTATATATTGTCCTGGCTAGTTTTATGCCAATGTTCTACAAGCTAGAATCATCTGAGAGGAGGAAACCTCAGCTGAGAAAAATGACTCCATAAGATCCAGTTGTAAGCCATTTTCTTAATTAGCAATCAAACAAGGAGTTCCCGGCTCATTGGGGGTGGTGACATCCCTGGGAAGGAGGTTTTGTGTTCCATAAGGAAGTAGTCCTAGTAAGCCATGTGTTGGAAGGCAGTAAACCACACCCTTCCATGGCCTCTGCATCATCTGAGACTTCCAGGTTCCTGCCCTGCTGGAATCTCTGCCCTGACTTCCTTCAGTGATGAATTGTGATGTAGAAGTATAAGTTAAATAAACCCTTTCCTCCTCAAGGTGTTGTCTTACAGTAATAGTAACCCTTAAGACATATATTCTCTGACACTTCTTTTTTTTTTCATTTTTACTTTTCTGACTAATATTCTTTGCTTTTCTACTGAGATATTCTAATTGTACTGATTGATTTTTATGTGAAGGATGTCATTTGTACTTTCTAAACACGACTCATAATTCTTCTAATTGATTCTTTAACTTTCACTTCCATTACATATTCTAGCCAATACATGATACAGTGAGAATTATCTTAATGAATACCTTCTCTCCCTCAATAGATAATTACTAACTATAACCATAGAATATAAAGACATAGACATTCAAGGACTTCTGAGAACATAATTCATTATTTTACATGCATTCCTAGACTCTACAATAAAGTGGGGGAATGAACAATTTACCGAAATAGAGGTAATATTATAGTACTCCAGGCATACTTTTTCTGAACTATGTTAAGTACCAAATAGTTAATAGGACTTTAATCACCAGGGTCACATGAGATGTACATGATAAAATAGTATTAAAAGAATCCATGAGTACATCCTATTTATAATTTCATTAATTGTCCAAATTTTCTTTTGAAATGGGTTTTTGAAGTATCATGAAGTAAATTTTAAAGTTTCAGAAAGAGAACCACATATTTTCAGAAGGTGGTATTTGTCTGTGGACTTAGTAATCTGCCTCACAGTATAGAAATTTCTAACCAGTGTACTACTTTTATCACTGTAAATATTGATCCTTAAAACCTGATATGGATATAAGAAGTGGAGGGGCATGGATTCTGTATTTGAATTAGCAGACAGGTGAAGTGGAAATAAGAAGTCATTTAACAATTACCAATAATCAATCTCAATGTTAAAAGATATTTCTGCCCTTGATGACATATTTCATAACTACATATTTCATAACTACAATTGAATAAAAAACATGAAATGGAAAGAATACAAGAATTGCATATGAAGGGCTAAATGAAGAAATGAAACAGGGGAAATGATATAATTATATTATAATCTCCAAAAAATAAAAATACAGTATCAATTCTATAAAAAAATTCATTTAAAAATATGTCTCTATTACAATCATGGCATACAATAATGGAGTCACACTCTGCCTGAATCTTCACATTAGGTGCACGTTTGTTCATGCCCCAGAAGGTAGTATATTCCACACTATTATCTAAGTGCTTCCCAATAGGAATAGCTTTCAATAGTCTTTTCTCAGTGATCAGATTTCAGTGTAATTTCAAAGGCTTTTAAACTTTTATGAGTGGGAAATGACTCAGCGGATAAAAGTGCTTGCTGTGCAAGTATGACAACATGAGTTTAGCTCCTTTTAATCCACAAAAACTAATCACAATAATGAGCATCTGTACTTAGTTAGGGACAGGAGAATCCCCAGAGCTCTTGGGTAAGCTATCCTGATGTATGCAGAAGGAAAACAATAAAAAACCCCTATCTCAAACAGGAAAGAAAGTTATGGCCAATGCCCAAAATAGTCCACTGACCTCAACCCCAATGTCATGTTATATACAGGACCCCATTCACATATACAAATAAATGTACCCACATTTGTACATGTGCACAGATGCATTGCATATATACACACAAAAAGCATGTGTTTGTTTGTATGCATGTCTTTTGTATGTCTTCGTGTGTGCATGTGTGTGTTTTGTAATTGTGTCTGTGCTTGTGTGTGTGTGTGTGCATGTGTGTGTTTTGTAATTGTGTCTTGTGTGTATTATAAAGCTAATTTGGAAAGGAAGCCAAGTTATATCTGTTCTGTTCATTGTCTAGGAATTGCATTAGTGTATGTGTATTCTCGTTCAAAGCCTGTAATATTATATAGGTCCATATTAGTTTTCAGACATTTAGAAAAATTTGTATTGTGGAAGAACCATATCTTAAATGTAGTACTTAACATCACATAAATTACCTTCATCTATTTTATAATAATTTCTATCCCTATTTACTTCAAGAAGGATGTTGTAGTCACACAAGCTCAGAGCTTAGGGATTTATCTGATAAAATATGTTATATATTATTGGATGGATAGAAAAAAGAGGCTGTATGCTACTTTTAAGATCTAATAACACAATAATATGGAAGTTTATAGATTTTTAAGTAATCAAAGCCAATTTAACATTTTTGATACTCCTATTTCATAATTTTCATAGTAGTCAATAAATCCTTTTGAATAAATAAAAACACATTTTCATTTAAAACCATGATATGGCTCAATGTTTCTCTGAAGCAATAAATCATGATGTACAATTCAACATCAATTTGCATTAAGGGTTTTTTGACCCTCAACAACATTGGTACTCTTTTCACTCCATTCCTTATTTATTTCATTCACATTGTCTCAAAAAGTTTATAGTTATTTTCAATTTAATTTAAAAATATTTATTTCCTTTTTATCCATAAATTATGAATCATAAAAGCATGTCATATTTACAAATTACTCAATAAAAAGCAATGGAACATAAGAAAATTGTCTCATAATCGGGGTCAAAATGTGCTGATTAAAAAGCAGATGGAGATAACTGTACTCAATTCCTACTTTGAAAAGAAAAGTTGGACCTTGTGCTACATAACTCTAGTGGCAACACACACAAGGCTGAGACAAAAAGATGATTTTTTTAGCTAGATTTGGCTGCATAACAAGATTATAATTCTAGCATTTATTGGGAAAGGAGGTATAGCAAGATAGTGGAACAAGGTAAGACAGACTATAAATAATACCTCAAAATATCTGAACAAGAGCACAAACAATGAAGAGGCATTACAAAATGCCTCTTCAAAAGGCCTCTTCAAAAGAAGAGGCATTACAATTAAAGCAAAAATAATAAAATAATAAATAAATGAGACACTAGAGAAAATCACATATGAAATAAGTATTTTTAAAGGGGCACATGAAGTAAATGTTTATCTAAACTACTGAGAAGAAAGAAAAGTCAAAATTATTAATAAAGGAGGTAGGGTAGAGAGTTGGGTCGGCCATTAAAGGGTAGGCTCACAAGCAGAAAGAACAACCATTGCTACATAAATAGAAATGATCTTAAAATTATTTGCCAACCCATGGGGTAACCTAGAATACATGAGCAGATTCATAAAAGCGTGGCAACTTCTAAGACTAAACTACAGAAATATACAAAGTCAGAAAAAACGTAATAAAATCAAGATGTTAATCAACAACAAGCTAAGCTGGTATGGCACCAAGTTGTTAACTATCTGTTTATGCCCATACACAAACGCTACTCTCAGTCCTGATCAGAGAAGCTTCTGTTTGCAATGAAATGCAGCAAAAGCAGGAATGCACGGTTGCTCAGGATACTGAGAATAAGGGGAAGTGCTCAAGCACAACAGGACATTGTCTTTTATTGCCCACTCACTGGGAAACTCCCCGTGCACTGGTGAATACTAGCAAGCCCCAGGTTATACAAACATGCTTAGTTAAACACAGTAGGTCACAAACCAAAACACAAAACCATAGATGTGGGAGAAAGATTTCTGGGGTAGGAGTAGGAAGCAAGTAAAAGCAGCTGTGTGGGACAATCTTCAGAGTGTACTGCGTATGAAAGTGCCAAAAGAACAAATTTAATGCATGCGAAGAAAAAACAAAGGACTCAACAAAAAGCCTATGGCCAGATGATCTCAGGAAATTTTTACCATACATCTAAAAATAATTAATGCTAATTTATCTTGAATTCTTCCAAAATATTTAGAATGGAAGAATGTTTCCCAGCTCATTTTATAAAACACTGATAGCGAATATTTTTAAGGACACTACAAGCAAAGTACAGATCATTATGTCTGAGTAATATGTAATTTAAAATTCTCAACTACTCAGATTACTGGATGGTGAATTTAGAGTAGTAAGACATGATGCCTAGCTTCCTTCTAGTTTTAAAACTGCTTGAATGTTTTCAGTATATCTACCAATATATACAGCTGGTTTTAAACCCAGCCATTCAGTTTCTGAATTATTTCCTTAGTCAGATCAACAAGAAAAATGCTAACTTGAATCAGACCAATGATTATTTTAATGGAAGGTGTGCCCTCTATTAATGACTGTGTACTATCTGTTCATTATTTTTATTCAATCTTCACTTAGTTTGAGGTGGCAGTGCCCTTCATTAATGGCTGTGTACTATCTATTCATTATTTTTATTCAATCTTCACTTAGTTTGAGGTAATTTGAGTTAAAATGAGCCAATGATAAAAAAAAAAAACAGGGTGAAATACCTCCTCTTCTGTGTACAAAATGTATCTAAGACCCAGAAGCCTAAGACTTTGTTATAAGAAAGCATTATTACACTCTGCTTTATGGGGCATCAAGATTTCTCCTCAACAACTTTAGAACTATAGAACTAAAAAGAGCACCCTTTATATTAGATTCCTTCACATGCCACCATTAATGCCTAAAACTGCCCAACTATATACAATTTATGACGATTCCAAAATTTACAAATTTTAAAACTCAGTAGTTATGAAAGTGTTTATCAATATATAAGAAAGATCATCAGTCCAGAACAATCTTACCTAACCCCTGATTTTTGAGGTAGTAATGATATGGTTGCCACTTTTAGAAACTACAATGTTCTCACATCAAAGAATATCCTTTATACAGTTCATCTAACAAAATCTGAATAATAGCTCCATAAATTATATTGAAATCAATAATAAACATGAGAAAATTGAGGCCAATAACACACAGGAAACTGTCACAAGGCTACATGACTAAAAAGTGATGAGGACTGAATATTAACCCTTTTCATTCGAATGTCATTATTTGTTCTCCCTTGCTCAACTAATATACTTCCTTCTCGAGAACAGATGCTCCGCTAACCAAATATGAATTTAATGTGGGCTTTCAGAAATGCATGATTCTCTGCTTCTGGAGTATCAGATGCATGCCTCTGCAAACTCAGATGCATTCAGAATAATAATGAAATTCTATTCTTGAACACAAATTCCATAAAATCCTAGGGGAGTTTAACATAAACTATTAGCTTCTGATATATTTCCCATGTTTTCTATCTCTCCATTTCCTAAAATAATGTGGGCTGACTCAGAAAATACCTTTTTCCATCTGTCCAGATGACTAAAAACATGGACAACATTTTGAGTCAGTCATTGTAGTAACTGTTTCCCCCTTTTATTTAGGCAAGGAGATATGGCATATTTTGCCCAGGAAGATATATGTGAATATATGCTAAAAGTGATTTCTGAATTCACAAATATTTTAATCATATCATATCTAATAAAGTTAAACAGCCCATTAAATTAAAAAGACAGAGAACAAACTGTGAAAATTATGTGTCCACCATATCACAGAAAAGCTATATAATTTAATATAAAAATAATTCTTAAAACTTAATAAGAAAAATGATAAAACTGGGGAAACAAAAATGTCTCAGGGAAAACAGCTACTCATTTTTTCTTGAGTGTAGCTATGCTCAGTTCCTTTTAAAGAAGCAAAAATACAAGTATTTACCAGTATATATTTACACAGATAAGCACTCATATCAAAATACACATTCAATATATCTGTATCCTGCTATAGCAAATACGAATGAAACGCCTTCCTTCAATGTAACACTCAAATCCTAAAACTTGCCATTATTGCGAAATGAGTCATGATCACAGAGAGAATCCCAGTGCCGCTGTCGATAATATATGAAATATAGAAAGAACAAGAGACAAGGAGAAGGGGAGGCAAATAAAATGTCCGAATAGCATAAATTAAAGTGCTACAGTTTATCCTCCAGTGCCCAGAGAGCTTGATTCCATGTTTTACCAGATAAACAATATCATAGGAGGTCAAATCCCATATATAAAATGGCATTGTGTTTACATATAACCTATACATATCTTCTCGTACAGTATAAATATTCGCTGTTATAAATGTTTTATAAATAGTTGTGATATCATCTGAGTAATGGAAAGATTATATGATTTTTTCAGTTACATCTGATCAGTACAGATATGTATTTTACTATGCGCTTCTGATGCAAAATTGACTTACTCCTTTCATGAAGAACCTGAATACAGGGAGACTTGAGTGTGAACACAGAATCTAGGTTTAAGAAAGAACATTTTATAGACAAAGAGTGATACATTGCTGAGATTTGCCAGAAAAATCATAAAAAGTCTTAAGATAGGAGTTACAAGACAACAAAGAAAACATGGCAGAAATGATGAAAGGAGCAACAAGAGTTGAAGGAGGAGGCCTATAAGGAAGAATCAGTTTAATGGTGCTTAGTTGGTCACAAGGGTGTATGTGTGCACATGCATGTATGTGACTTAGCTTCTTAGTGACTTAGCAGATGAAATCTTAGAGCTGGACAAGTTCAGAGGTACGGATGAAGCCCTAAGAAAAATGACCCTTGTCTGTGAGGAACCAAATGATTAGGAGATGTATATCATTCTATGATGCGTGCTTCCTTTGTAGCTTTTTGGTTTATGAATATATAACTGTTATTTTAAACTATCTAGCAGATATATCTCAGCCTATCCCTGTACTTTATGAATATCTGCCATCGAAAAAAACTTAAGAGAAAACTATTATGATTAACTTCAAGCATACCTGTTATGAACAGATCAGTAAGTTTCATATCCTCCCCTTTGTTATTCTACTGGTGGCTGCAATTAATACTTTTGCATTAAAGATTCTTTCCATTAAGTAAATGTTTTTCTATAATATTTCTATGTGCTTTATGCCTTGTATCACCACTGAAATGCTCAGTTACTTCTTATATTGCAAATGCATAAATATTTATGTATTCTATCTGTAATAGGTATACTCTCCAAATGTTGACAGCTACTATTCATCAGACAAAGATAAGAAGCAAAGATGAGGATTTCTTTCTTTTTAGATACCTTTGAGCATCAACTTCTGTTAAAACACTAAAGCACAGATGCAATGTTGATAAGAAAATATTAAACTTTTTTCTGTCAGATTCATGAATTTGAGAATATGAAACATCACAGCTGATACAGACATTATGACATATGGCTTGCATCTCACCTATGTAAGTTATCAGCTGTTTGAACAAATAATATATCCTATTTAAATTTCCTTTAACTTTTGATTCTGATAAAATCAATTCATACACTTATTGTATTAGTTAGGAGATATATATTTGAAAGTCTTTGTAAAACTGTGAAAGTGAATTAAATAAGATAAATGCTTCCTTTGCTGTTCTGAGTCTTTTTTCACCATGCATAATTATAAAAACCTAAAAAAAGTACAAATAACTTTTAGAAGACTGACCTCTGATGCTTTGTGAGGTATTAAAGTACAATAGTTAGGGATCCAAGCGTCTATTAATTGAATATACCTTAAGCTGTATATTATTTACAAATATAAATATGATCTTTGTAGCTTTTCAAAATAGGGGCATATTTGAATTTTTTTCTACAATAATCTCACTCAAAAGTAGCCTCACAGTGCCTCTGAAAGGCCATTGGTCATGTGCAGTAGATCAAGCAGAAAATGACATGATGCAGAAATCAAAAAGAAAGCTTTTCTTTACTCAGAGTAGCAGAAAGAAAGTTGAATAATTTAATGGAGTTGGGCATAATTTAATGGAGAAAGGAGCTAAAGAAAGGATTGACTAGTTTTGTCTTATTATTGACTACAGGATCAATATAGAGAAAAAGAGTATGTCTCATAAAACCACAATCACTGCTGAGTCATAGCCTCACTACAATAACAAAAAGGACAAAGAAAAGACTGGGAGCAATGAAGTGCAGGTTACTTGAGGACATGTCAAGGTATATAAGCACACACAAAATTGTTGAAAATGTCCGGTAGCTAAAGATTGAGACTAGTAAGGCCATCTATACAGTGGTCATTAAGATTTAGAATGAAGATATGATTAAACCACATTGATAAAATAATGGATAGACAGATTAAAATAGGAAACCTTCCATTAGATTTCTATGGTAATGGAGTTGTAAGAGAAACAGGTGTTCAAAAAGCATACAGAAAAGACACAAAAACTCCCTGAGTGTGTTATAAAATGTCTCACTGATGGTAGAAGCTATCGGAGCTCACCAAGGCCAGCTGGATTGTGACTGAAAAAGCAGGAGATTAAACCCGGACTCTCTGAATATGGTGGACAATGAGGGTTGCTGAGAAGCCAAGGACAATGGCACTGGGTTTTGATCCTACTTCTTGTTCTGGCTTTGTGGGGGCCTAGCCAGTTTGGATGTTCACCTTCCTAGACCAGGTTGGAGGGGGGAGGACTTCGGACTTTCCACAGGACAGGGAACCCTGACTGCTCTTCAGACTTGAGAGGGAGGGGGAGAAGAGTGGGGGGAGGGTAGGAGGAGTGGGAGGCTGGGAGGAGGCAGAATTTTTTTTCTCAATAAAAAAAAATAAAAACCAGCAAAATAAAAAAAAAAGATTTGTTATGCTCCTTAAAATATCAGTAAAGCAAAGTTTACAGAAGGCAGTATGTGAAAGAACATCTATTAAACAAGAAAAGCTTCAAGGGGCTTTGGGGGAGAGAAGTCAGGTATCCGGTGAGTCTGCATGGAGAATTTTAGATAGAATAAGTCTCCAGGAGAGAAAACTCAATGATAAAAAGATGATTATGGATTTTTAAAATACAAGATTAAGAACCAAGAATGTTTGATGAGCATGGTCACAAGAATAAGGATTGAAAATACAGCTTTAAAATAATCATTCATCTATAATAGCTAGGTAATACAATAAAAAGGCTAGAGCACTCATATTTTCTGTTTGGTATTTAGTATTTGGAGTTTGGCCACAATGCTTCAATTTAATAAGTTAAGCAAAACTTACAGTTTGAGACAAATATAGATAATTGAGGTTTCTGAGATATTGAGGCCAGTAAAGATAATTGATGATATGGTTTCTGAATGGGAAAGTTACCTGGTCAGAACTCTCTTATAAATAAAAAGAAAATTGGCGCTTTCTCATATATCTCCAAATATTTGTATAAAACCTGCTGCAATTTAATCCAACTGATTTTGAGTTCACTGTAACCATGACAGATACCACCTGTAGGGTAGAGGGTGTAGGTTCAGTCCTCCAGAGACTTCAGTGAATATTTTGGTAGTGTGAAAATATACGGATCTCAAAATAACTGTGGGAAGTCAACTTCTGATGCACTTCCTTTAGAAATAGTCATGGTACAGGGCATGGGATGAGGGTAGGGAGTGGGGACTAGGGTTGGTATGGAAAATGAGAAAAGATAGGTTTTTAAAGAAATACAGAAAGAGTCACAATACATCATTGTTTGTCTCTTCAACTTATCTTTCAAAAAATCATGTGCTGATTCTTTTTTGAAAGATAAACATTAGGTTTAATTCAGCTGATTGTATGACTGAAAGTGAAGGCACTGAGTACATTATGACAGATTAGGTATTCCGTAATATTTAGACAAAAGTAAAGTGAACAAAATGAGTCTGCAAATTGTATGGTCATTTGCAATTATTTCATTAAGGAATCCTTTCTGAGCAAGGCTTTAATGAAGTGGTAATGAGGTAAAGATCTGCTGCCAGCAAAGGCATTATAGAAAACCTAGAAAATAGAACTCAGTAAAGTGATAATGAGGGAGAAGCGTCTTCTAGCTTGGTCTTGGCTTATGTTTCTTTGTTTCAGAAAATAAGATATTTCCCTTAAATCTTGGTGGTTTCCATGGAAGTGAGTTAAATTAAAGCAATGTGAAGGGGTTGGATGTGTGAGAGAAGAGAGGCTAAATTTAAACTGAAAGTGGCAATAAAAATAGCACTTCTCATGCCAAAGAGATCCACATAAGCCCTCAGTAACAGGTGGGCTGGAATTATTATTTACTGATAAGGAAGAAACTGTAGAAGATTCTTGTTTGAAATTCTAGAATTAGTCTTTGAAATACCTGCAATGAAAACTAGATTAAAGAAGAATGTGAAACTTACTTTCTTATTTACTCATCTTTCCTCAACACTGCAAGAAACTAGCCTAGGGCAGAGGGTTTACCTCTACCCCCAAAGAGATGTTTTCTTTGAGGGGACTCTTTCAGGGTATAGAATATTTAGTCTCGTCTATCAATTAATTGAAACATGGATCAATACTTAAAAGCATATCACTATCTCAAAAAAAATCATTGAGCTTCCTAAAATGTTTACTTTTAGGATCAGTTTACTTTTAGAACCAATAGGATCAGGTTCATAATGTTAATCTATCATTCCTAGTGTAAGTTTGGTAAAAGTCACTTCATTAAGACCTTTTCAAACTGAAAGAAATAAAGATTTCTTCACAAAGGCAATCACTGAAAATTTAGAATTACTAGTGTACTTCATTTTCATAATCTCACATATAATATAGGTCACACTTTCTTATATTTTTAGCTTTCCTATGATATTGAAAAGGTGGAAATTACACCAAATCTGAGTTGTGTGCATGGCAATTTTTCATGCAAATATTAAAAAATTTGTTTTAAAATTACATCAGATCATTTCAAGAAGCTTGAGGCTATATTTTTCTTAAGTAGAATATATTTTTATGGACTGAATATATAATGGAAAAAATCTACTTGGGGGAAATCTTATTTACACATAAGATATATAGGCATCTAAAAAACTCCCTAAGCAATACAATTAAGTCAATTAGCAATTTTTATTTATATGTTCAGAATTTTTAGAGTTATATACATAAGTTTTAAATGAGATTCAAATTCTTTACGGACACTAGGAGACTGTGTAAAAGAAAGTCTTGTAACTACAATTATATCAGGAATATAAAGTTATATTATGAGAACTGCCTCTAGGTGAAAAATTATTTATCATCTTAGGTAGATCTCACCAAAACAGCATTTTGTGAGAGAATATAATAGCATTAAAAATAAAACATATCTCTGGGAGGAAAAAAAGTACTGAAGGCATCACACAAGCAAAAGATAAGTTAGATCATCTTGAAAGAATTTCCCTGGTTTATAAAAGAGAGAGTAAATGTTGACAGACCTGTGAAGGAAAAGGACTCCGTGTGGAATCAGAGGTGGCAACATAAGCAGCCTGTGTGTAGGCGTAGCTCTTGAATCGAGGCTTAGGAGATGAAGAAGTTTGCTCATAGCCCTGTGCTAGACTGACTGTGATCTGTAAAGGGTTGGGGAAGAAAAGGAAAAAGAAGAGGGGAAAATGTGGTAAGCAATTGGGAAGGACTGCTTTCCAAGACTCTAGAAAACAGAATAGTAAACAGAAAGGGTGAGATCAAACATTTAACCTTAAACACATAAAAGATAGTAAAATCTAATACCCTCTAAGAGAAGAATTCACTGTGTTGGTCTTTCTGGAGAGCAGAAAAATCGAGAAGATAATGAGTGTAGGATTTAAAATTCAGGTTCCACAGGGACATAACTCCTACAGCTGTAAAGCATGACATTCTGTGCTCTCGAAAAACTGGGTACCCAACAGCAATTTCCTCTGATCCCAGAGTAAATAAGGCCAGAATTCATCAGGTCAATAACTTGGTATGGGCTAAAGATGTCATGAGCATAAAATAGAACTAGCTAAGTAGAATGAAAAAAAAATTAGACACAAGAACTTTCCATTCCTTTAGCATAATTTTGCACAAGATTTTTTAATCATTGATTTTGTTTAAGAAAATACAGTATACCTACTGTTGAGCATGATTAATAAAACCCAATTAATAGAATCCCTTTGCACTTATTTCACTGATGCAATAAAAAATTTTATCATATATTGTTGATTGAATTGTCAGTAAATAGGTTTTAAAATGTTTTTCCATTTAAAAGGAAAAAATCAATAATAAACAACTGTTTATTCAAAAGGTTAGCACAAAATATTTTCAATGTATTTTTGAATAAAATGTTTGTCCTTTATATTCTGGATTTTTCACCTTGCCATGATTGACAGCAAACTTAATTTTAATGCATTTAAAAAATTTTATTTAATTTTATTTTACATTATACAATAAAAACACAGTATATTATGTATTATAAACTGATTTAATATCAAATTACTTTTAGAAGTGCTTTTATCAGTGTTTTTTGAAAATAATGCCTTGTGTCACATGAAATTGTAAAAGGTTTATATAATCCTTGTGTACACATGAAATGCTATGTATATATATATGTATATATATACATATATACTGTTATGATCATACAAAGACACACATTATTTACATATGTGTGAATGTCATACCCAAAGCTGGACATAAAATTGGAAAGCTCTCTGATATTAGTGCTCCTGTCTTACCTCTTGAGAATAATGCATCTGGTGATGTAATTGATAGTGTTCTTCTCTAGTAGTCACTTTTGCTGGCCTGGGCAACATTTCCACTTCCTGGATGGCTTCGATGCTCACATGTTGAGGCAAAACTTGAAAGAGTGATGTGATGTACATTAAGATGGACTTCTTATCTGGATAAGTGGTAGCAACATCTGTAAGCACATTAAGAGCACACATCAACTTTTGGTTTCTATATTTGAGACTCTGAAAGGGTAATGAACAAATCAATGTTACAGGAAGCAGACAAATTAATGAGCACTTGTTTGTCCATGAAAGTCCTCCAGAGACTAATTTGAACATGATAATCAGGCCTAAAATGCCCTTGCAATTTTACAAACGATTGAGATGAGCACTGAAGTTCATTTCTTTTTCTTGTTCACATAAAATCTTTTTTCTATACTATTTTCTCCTAAAGAAAACTGCAGAAACTAGCCCATCTAAGTGTGTAGTTTCCATTAGCTAATAAGCCATCTTAATTACATTTTCCTTTCTATGGAAAGTTATCTTTTATGTTAATTAAACTGGTATATTTATAATTAAATAATTATAAAAAGACTTAATGCTTGAAACCTCCTAAAGAAATTTTTTCTACAATAACATTATGCACAGAATGACATGTATGTGTCTTAAAGTGAGCCATGTATTTTCCCAATACAATCTAAAGTATCATCAGCCTGTGTTGTTTAGGGGTCCCCATGTGACCCCTCAGCCAAAAGCTCAACTGAATGCAGTCCACTCTCACCACCAAATGTCTTACCTAGCTATAAAGATGGTAAATTCATAATATATACCCTCCATTACTACAAGTCATTACTAGAGTCACCCTCATAGATTCCAGGCTAATGCTAGGACAAATTGTTACTCTCTGAAAACTGCTAGCTTCATTGCTCAGGACAACATCCGAAAAGCTCATTGAATGTACAGAGGTTAAGCTGGTGCCTGCACAGAGCCTTCAGCCCTATGTCCTAGTATATTTGGTGCAGGAAGGTACTATTCAGGCTACAGAAAGGGAAGCCTAGACTCCAATCCAGTTATAAAACCCTCCACCTGCATTCTGTCCTGCCTGTAAGATGTGCTGGGCCAATGATGGCACAGAACTTGTGAGAGTGGCCAACCAATGTCTGGATTAACATGAGATCCACACTATGCCCCAAATTGCCTGGATAGCCAGGTACCAGAGTCTGGATAATAGAGAGACCTAGGGTAGAACAAAACACAATTGTCTTTTTTTAATCAATGAAATGATTCCTAATAACATTCTGCTATACTCATAGATTGGTGCTTTGTTCAGTTGTCAGAGAGACTTCCTCTGGCAGTAGCTGGGATCTGGTAAAGAGACCCACAGATAAACATGCATAGGGATAATCTAAATTGGAGGTCTCCATATGGTTCTTCCTCTAGGAAATTAGGGAGCCCTGCACATGAATGGGGAGGAATGATTGTAGGAGTTAGCGAGGCTAGAGAATAGCAGGGAAACATGGACCAATGAATCAATTAAGCAGGGCTCATATGGGCTAAGAGAGACTAAAGGGGAAACCAGAGGCCTTACAAGAGGGTTGTTACAGGACCTCTGCGTATACATTACGGCTGTTGGCTTAGTGTCACTATTATGTCACTATTACACCAATGAGTCTTTCGTGATAGGCTGACTGTTATTGTAACACATAAGTTCACAGCTGGGTGAGATTGTTAATGACTTTTCTCCCTTAGACGCATGCATAGCACCATATTCTATGACAAAATTATATAGTTTCCTTAGCAATAGGGTCATTACCTTCAAGTTCTGATGCTCCGCTAAGAGCAATGACAATAGTTTGTATTATTTTTGAGAGGTTCTGTGACCCCCCAAGGCTAGTGGGACATGGTAGTAGAGGCTGCAGAAAGATTGTAAGAGCCAGAGATTAATGAGGACTACTATAAAATTATACCTTATGGATGTGAGAGGGCCATTGCACTCACGAAATCACAACAGCTTTGTTGTGAGCTATTTGATCACACTGTGTGATAATGTCTCTCTCTTTCCTAAGGTATCTCTGATTTGTTTAATATAGATCTGAAAGGCCAATAGCTCGGCTGGAGAGGATAGACAAGACTTCTGGGAAGTAAATTGGAGGAAGAACCTGATTATGGGGCATTATCCAGCTAGACATGGAGAAAGTGGGTCTTATGATACTGAGGAGATGTAACAAGTCATGTGGCAGAATGTAGATTAATAGAAATGAGTTTATTTAAGTTTTACAAGCTAGTTTGAAACAAACCTAAGGAAAAATCAAGCTTTCACACTTAATAACAAAGAAAAATCCATTATGTAGCTTTGGTTACTGCCACAAGACCTGTAAATGATCAAGTTAGGCAGTATTCCAGCATGGACAAAGGGGGATCTCATGATGTCCCATCTCTAGCTGAGGACCTATTCACAGTTGATGGTTCCTGGGAGAAGGAATGTCTGGTTTCTTCAGAGATGTGGCTCATGGGAGGATTCTCATGTGCCTAGAATGACCTTATACTTACTCATATGGGTATTACTTATTGGGATAGGTGATTTATTTTAAAAATAATTGATGGGGAGAGTCTTCTGGCTTCTGTTAATTTCAGTGATTAAATAAAGAGACTTCCTTGGCCCTTTAATAGGACATAAAATTAGGTAGGCGGAGTAAACAGAACAGAATGCTGGGAGAAAGAAGCTGAGTCAGTGAGTCGCCATTGTTCTCCCACTCCAGACAGATGCAGGTTAAGATCTTTCCGGGTAAGTGCACCTCATGGTGCTACATAGATTATTAAAAAAGGGTTAAGAGGCTAAAACTAATGGGCCAGGCAATGTTTAAAAGAATACAGTTTCCGTGTAATTATTTTGGGCATAAGCTACCCATGTGGGCGGCCGGGTGCCGGGGACGCAGCCTTGCTGCTCCTATTTCAACAAATAATAAGAGGATATGAAGCTGGGATTAGGGAAAATGTTGAGAGAAGTCAAGGAGGAGTTGGAAGAACAGAAGTAGGAAGTGGATATGACCAAATTGCATTGCATATGTACAATAATAATAATAATAATATTTTTTAGAATTAAATTAGGAAAATAAAAATTTTAAACACAGCTATTCTGATTGTGAGTAGAAAAGGTCAGGAGTAAAATACAGTTGATTAGTATAAAAGAATACTGAGTAATTCAGTTACTTTTTTGCAAAAAAATAAGAACAAAAATAAATAGATGCTGTGGGAACTCCTTCAGCCAATAGACTTTAAGATACCAGCCCCCTTTGGGCATGGTCTCATGTATTATAAAAGCAGATGAAAAGCATGTGCAGGCTTCTTGACTGCTGAATTCAATTCTAGTTCCCAGCATTGGCAGGGACTGCAGATCTCTTGTGAGTTTATCCCCAGGTAAATAAATCTTTGTCATACTCCACTCTAGGTAATTGTGGAGCTCTTTTGTATACCAACAAACAAAAATTGGATAAATTATTTCAAATAAAATAATAGCAAACATAATAATAATGGGGTAAAACTGAAAGTATTCCCTAAAATAACCAGGAACAATCTGCAAGTGTGATTAGATAATCACACAATTTAAAAAAATAAAAGATAATGCTTAAAATCCTCAGCTAGAGGATAAAGGCAAATTCATGAAGGGCATGCAAATGGAAAATGAAGATATCAAACTATTCCTATATACAAATCATGTGATACTTCAATCACATACCTATAAGACTCTATCCTTGATTTCTTATAAAATAGCAAAATAGCAGAATATAAGATTTTCAAATCACTTTTGATAAAGAGCAATAAATTTTGAATAAAATGCAGGAAAATGGAGAGGAAGCATGGTGGGCATTGATGACTTTATAGCTACCATAACAAGTACCAAGCAATAAACACCAACTTGTTGCCTCTTCAATTGTTTTCTAAGCAGTGTTTCCTAAGATGTATTTCCAAAGCAGTGGCAACCAGTCCCATCTGGAAGTATGCTAGTTGAGAGTAAATTTACCCCAATAAAGCTTAGTTTTAGAATGGAACTCCATTAAGAATGGAATTAATGTCTAAGTAATCATTTTTATAATGTGAACTGAGCCTACCCCCAGTTATGAATATTGTCATAACTTTTGACCTGTAATTTCTCTTCAATACCGGGACACCTATTTGCTATAGTAGCACTTTACCCCTGAGCTGCTTGCCCAGCTCTGAAATACTTGATTTCAAAGACTGGTTGAGCAACATCATTTTTTTTTCCTTATGAGAGCAAGTAATAAAGTAAGCACTCAGTTTTGTGATAGCCTAATTGTTTAGTGAAATTCAATTAATAAGATTCATTTGTACCTGTAAATTAATTAAAGAAAATTAGTTAAGAGTACAGTGCATTTAAAGAAGAAATTCTTAATTTAAACCTAGGCTTCTTAAAAAATACTGCTTTATAGTGTGTGTGTGTGTGTGTGTGTGTGTGTGTGTGTGTGTGTGTGTGTAATTCTTCAGTATCTTCTATTTCCTCACCTATGAAGTAAAAGTAGAACTTTATCTGGCCATAGTCATTGGGAATGCAAATGCAGTAATATTCAGAAAAAACAGGGAATGGTCAGAAATTTAAAACAATGTTCATGTAAATTTAATGAGAAATGTAAATAATTTTTCTCTAGAAAACACACTTATTTAAACACCATATTGATTCAAATGTATTAGTCCAAAAATTTAAAAATTGAACAAGCAGTTGAGTGGGAATATTATAGAGACATTCAAATGTAGTTTTAAAGTATACTTAATAATATAGTCATACTAGTACATTATCACATCAACTAACATAGTTTCTAATTTATGTGGGTTTCTATAAAAATTTTAGGATGAAGACCATCCATCTAATAATATTTCAAGCTACAAACGAAGTGAGCATACTGGTAGACTGAAAACAATCATCTACTTCATCTTATCTATACATTCCAAGCTTACTATTGAACACATATTAACTATATTTTACATTGGAATAAAAGTATCTGCAAAGATCAAGTGAGAGGTAACAAACAAAGTTTGATAAATTTAATCTTCCCGGTGTCTGCACCCTTGAAAAGTCAATGTAAGTGAGTTCGGAATAAAATTGGTGCCTTCAAAAACTGCTATTCATGTCTTGGGCGGTCAAATTCTGGAAAGTCTGATTAGCCAGCTGCCAAGCATAACCTTGAAATACATCTGGGAAATCTAAAGAAATGTCCGGACCATCCAAATCAAAGGCCAGTCTTATTCTCAGAGAAAAGCAGAAATTAAAATACTGTATTTTAATGCGCATCACATGTAGAAGCAGGATTTTAAAGACAGCATATGCATAAAAGTGCATGTGTCAGCATTCTTTTTAACAGATACTTTTATTTATTAAATTAGGGTACACCATCAAGACACCATCATAAGAATAAATTTGAAATTTTTTTTCAGTGAGTTTATATAAGGAAAAAATGAAAAAAACAAGAAAAATAATTAGTCCAGTATTCAAAAGAGAAGAGGAATGGATGAACTGGGAAGAGTGTATGGACATAACCTGAACAGTCAGATAATCTTAATACAAAACTATAAGGACATACATGCTAGAATGAGTGACTGCAAAAATAACCATTTATATGGATATAAAATACTAAAGAATCTACAAAAAAGTTAACTAGCCAATTATTGGAAGTTTCCAAATGAGTAGATGTGATATTTTGTTTTAGGAGATGTGATACTTGTTAGTGCTGTAACTAATAATATAGCTTGCCTGAAGATCAGAGTGTTGAGCTAGACACATTAGTTAGCCAAAGAGGCCAGGAAGTGATGGCATACACCTTTTTTCACAGCACTCAAAAGAGGAGAAAGACAGATCTCTCTCAGTTCAAGGCCCCCCCTGGGCTACAGGAGGCTGAATCTAAAAGTGGAGCAGAGCTCACACTTTAGATCCTATCCTAGCACTTGGGGTCATACATCTTTAATCCCAGCACTAGCGAAGTGAAGACAAAAGTGAAATGGTTGGGGAGGGGAGAGAGAAATGTAAGGCAGGAAGAGACAGGCATTCAGAGCATTCAGTCTGAAGTTTTGTAAAGATGGTATTCAGTTTGAGGCTTCCTAGAGACAGGATCTTGCCCCATCTGGTTTGAGGATTCAGTAGAGATTAAGAAGTCACTTTAATGGCTGCTACTCTGCTTCTCTGATCTTTCAGCTTTCACCCTCAATATTTGACTCTGTGTTTTCATTATTAAAACTAATTAGGATTGTGCTACAAATAGATCTTTGACTTTAAGTGGTATGACTTCTAAATGGTAGAACTGATAGGTTGTAGACATTAGAGAATTAAGTAAAGCACTAAGAAATTCAATTCTTTTCACTTTTAACATTTTACATGTACACATACACTCAAGATTTGTGTCAATTCTTTTCACTTTTAATATTTTACATGTACACGTACACTCAAGATTTGTGTCAATTCTTTTCACTTTTAATATTTTACATGTACATGTACACTCAAGATTTGTGTCAATTCTTTTCACTTTTAATATTTTATATGTATATGTGCACTCAAGATTTGTGTCAATTCTTTTCACTTTTAATATTTTACATGTACACGTGCACTCAAGATTTGTGTCAATTCTTTTCACTTTTAATATTTTATATGTACATGTACACTCAAGATTTGTGTCTTTTCCATTTTCAAATTACTATGTGACAATATACAACAAAATGAAAATAAATAACCTATGCAGGTCCTTTAATTTTAAATTCTTTAGCATTCTGAAAGAAATGTTTGCTTTCACCAGACTAATTGATCCATTTTTCGCAGTTTGTTCTTTGATTCTCTTAGGTGCGTCTATCCTCTAATAACAATGTTTCTCATTAAAGGAATATAAAGTGTATGTAGTAGTGGAAATAATTTGCACTGATGAAGATGATTCTGTTTCCTAATAACATTAATAAAAATAAAACATTGCCTTTTGTTTACTGATGAAGATTCAATCATTTTATGTTTTAAACATGTAATTATTCTTTTCAATATGCTCATGATACAGCTAGGAAAAAAATATCACCACAATCCTACTACATATAGAAAAAGCACAGTGCTTTCTTAATAATAAAGACAGGAAGGAAATTTATGTACTTAAAAGATTCTGCATTTTATTTATTGTGTACATGTGTGTGCACATATGTATGTTTCATGTCAGTTTATATGTGGAAGTCAGAGGACAGCTTAATGGAGTTGGTCCTCTCTTTAAACCATGTGCATAACAGAGATTGAATTCAGGTTATTAGGCCTGGTGGCAAGAACTCTGCCCTCTTAACTACCTTGCTGACTTTGCAGAAGACTCTGGTATACTAAAAACTATTTAAGCATTCTGACCACTTGTCAAAAACAAACCCATGATGCAAATCGTTAATAGATACGAACAATGTTAGTATGAGGCATTTAATTTTACAAATAATGATATCTAGACATGATTTGATTACGAAAAGTATTCTATTAAAATATGAGAAAATGCATTCATTGAATTACATCGTAGGAGGTTAAATCATGAATGTTGAGAATAGGGATATGAGTAAATAAATGAGTACAGAGATAATTCTTCCTTCTTCCTCCTCTTTTCCCTAATGTTCCCTGAGCATTAGCAAGAAGGCAGCTGTCACTTCAATGTGGTAGAGAAATGGAGAAGAGAGACAGAGTGTTCCCTGTGCTGTGGAGAGAAGAGGAGGATCTGAAGACATGGCAGCAATAAGGAATAGGCTGATACGGGTGATCTAAATTGCCAAATGGGGCTATGTGATGTCCAGGTCTCTGCTGCAACTGAGGGTCATATCTGGGTCCATAGCCCTACCACAGCTGGGGTCTTTGTTGATGTCCATGGCTAGTGTTATCACCAAAGGCCATTTGGATGTCCGTTGTCTGGGTCCCCACCTGAGGCCATGTTGATGGCTGAGGGTCATTGTTCATGCTGGAAGCATATTAATCTGAACAGCCTGTGCTACCACCTGGGGCTACGTTGGCCTCTAGGGCAAGATGCCACTAAAGTCCAAGTCTGGATTCATGGCCTTATTGTAGCCTGGCTCTGTGTTGATGCCCTTGACTCATGTTGCTACCAAAGCTCTTGTGGATGCCAAGGATGTGGGCCATGTTGGTTCCTGGAGCCAAACTGTCACTGCGAGCACACTGCTCTGAGTGGTCTGCACTGCCAGCCAGGGCCATGGTGATATTCACACCCAAAGTAATACCAAGAGCAATGTCAATGTCCATGGTCTTACCACAGGCAGGGTCTGTGTTGATGTCCAAGACCAGTGTAAACTTGGGAGTGTGGGAGGGCATGGTAGAGCTTGCTACAGTGACCTGGGCACCAGAGAGCTTGTCCTGCCCCTTGTTAGATGCCTCAATGGGAGAGGTACAGCCCCTCCTTGGAGAACTGACCACACTGATGTGGATGTGGGAGAGCTAGAACCAACCCTTGATGGCATAGGGAGTGAGAACTGGTTTCCCACTTCTAAATAGCAGCGACAGAAAAACTGGCCCTGGCCGTTACCTGAAGAGCCAATCCTGGTGGAGCTGTGGACTGACCAACACAGCTATCACCCAGGCTCAGATTCAGGGCTTTGAGTTGGCCCACCCTAATATCTACCCCATCTACTACTTGCTGGAATATGTAAAGGGAGTGGTCCTGTGGAACCATAGCCACACAATTTCCATGGATCTGGACAATATAAGGATATCTGAGAGAAGTTTTGGTGAGGGTCCAGTATTGATGGCATACCATAAGCCAGAAGCAATGAACCAGTTTAAGAACTCACTGCAATGAACGTTTGCAAGCAAAGTCGTTTGAGCAAAAGTATATACTGTGGTAACCACAGCTCCAAAGGACACTACAAAAAATGAATATGTGATGGAGAGGCAGGAAAGATGGAGGAGCAAAGAGGTTTTTGTTTGTTTGTTTGTTTGTGTTTTGGGGTTTTAATTATTTTTTTCCTTTTATTTTGGAGGCAAGACTACAAGGTGGAGGGTGGACATAAAAGAAATGGGAAATAAGTGGTATGGTGGTGTATTATGTGTAATTCCTAGTGAATCAATAAAAATTCAGTTAATATAAATAAAATTTTAAAAAGAATAAAATGCAGAAACTTCAGTAGTCTATAAAAAGAAATACAATTTATATAACAACCAAACAAAGACATGCCATTTAGGACAGAACATTAACTGGCTGCTGTGGGATAATGCTTTTGTACACTGTAAAGATTTATTAATTGTATTGGTTTAATAAAATTTGGATTGACCAGTATCCAGGAAGGAAGGAAGGACAGGGCAAGTAGACTAAGAGAATTCTGGGAAGAAAAAACATTTTCAGTTACAAGTTAGATGCAGAGGAAACAAGATGAGACTGCCTCACTGAGAAAAGGTACCAAGACATGTATCTAAACACAGACAAGAATTAAGGGTGAATTTAAGTCATAAGAGCTAGTAAGTAATAAGCCTGAGCAA
Source organism: Microtus ochrogaster (assembly GCF_000317375.1). NCBI lineage: Eukaryota > Metazoa > Chordata > Mammalia > Rodentia > Cricetidae > Microtus > Microtus ochrogaster. The sequence goes on along the minus strand of NW_004949169.1, from coordinate 1,798,128 downwards.
GAGGTTTATAACTAATACAAGGCTCTGTGTGTTTCTTTGGGACTAAACAGCTACAGACCAAGCAGGACAGGAACTTCTTTCTAGAACAGTCTGTTTTCTGTACATGACATGGCTATTGACTGTAGCCATGAACCAACAGCTGCTGAGTTTAGCTGCACAATATCAAGTCAACACAAATTACAGCATAGATAGGGAAGGAAACATATGGCCCCACCCCTAACTCATGAGCTACTGGATGGTAACAACTACTAGGAGAGGTTACCATTCTTTGAGGATATGGCCACTGATGGTATTAGCATATGAACTGGACTTCTGAAGGAGAGATTATAAGGAAGTATATTAAAAAACCATAATTTATTGTATGTGTGAATGAGTTTCTAATACATATTCTCAAAGAAGATAGTAAACTATTCTAGTAGAATGCTAAGTTGCAAATATGTAATATTTATAATAAGAATATATAAGTGTACATATTTCAGTTATCGTTGTATATACAAATTACATAAAACTTCTTTTGATCTAATTGTATTATCATGTTCTTCTATTTCATAATATAGACTATTGACTTCCACAAATGTTCTGTTTTACTGGATTCCTTTTTTTCCTTAAATAGGAAAGAAAGTTACACCTTGTTAATTACATATATCATTAGAACAAATAATGCACAGGAACCAATTAGAGAAACATCAATTAGAAATTTTTACCCAAATGGATGTTACAATTTTCATAACCTATCTTTAAATAGGAAAATACTTCAACAAGCAACTACCTTTCATAAACAAATGATCTAAGTGACATGTTGTGTCTATAAATTTACAACTCAACAATAATTAAAATATTATATGTTTACAAGTTATTCTTTGAGCGCATTCCTTTCTGAATTACGTTTAAATATTTTCAGCTACTTCAAGACAGCATTTCACTACATATCATCTAAAACTAGAACAATAGGAACAGCATTGTTCTGACAATTAGAAGCTGGTAAGTGCTGGACACTATTGTTAGGGAAACATTTCTACTTTCTTCTAATTCTCTCTGCCTGCCTATTGCAGGAAGAACATTGAAAAAAGAAGTATTTTGACTTAGTGACATTTAACTTTGATTCCTTAATTGTGACCTGCTGTGTTTGTGCTTTGTTTTTGACCTAACCAAATTTCCTAGTTCTTTTTCTTATTTCTAGAAAAAGTGCAATAAGTTGCAGTGGTAATCAAAACAAAACTTTGTATTTGTATTCACTAATTTTCAAAGTATTAGAAGTAATAATTGATAAGTAATAGGGTGAGATTGGAGGTATTTATTTCAAGTGACACAAATTTAATTGGTTATTATGGTTCTACATAGTATGTTATTGACTTTAGAAAAATGCCCAATAGTATAAGAACAATTATAAAGCAAATATACCAATGATCATTAGCATATCTAGCAGAAACCATATATAAAATTAGTCCTTTCTGAGGCAAATATTGTAAAATCTTCCTGGCATTGTATTACATCATATTCATGATAGACAGTATTGTGGCTGTAAATATCACATGCTACATTCATGAAAGTAGTATAAAGTTTAGCAAATTACTGTTAAACAAAAAATTCAAAAAATATAAGATGGTAGATGGTAAAAGATACTTGCTTGAACTACTGCCAAGTTTTAGAGTCATCCAACAGAAACGTAATGGACTATTGCTGGGATTCACAAAGTGTCTAAAGCATTAGTGGAAGCATACTGAAGAAACACAACAAATATAGATGCAAGCTTTAGTGCATATCAAGTTACAGGGGGGCACATTCTACTTTAGATAGTATTAACACAATTTCACTTGAGCATGGTTTGGTGTTTTTAAGCTTCCACTAATGTAATTGGACCTAACCAATTATAAATACAATAATATGCATGAATGATAACTACCCATGTAACATGTAATTTAAACCTCACAAATAAGATAGATAATCAAAAGAAGAGCAACAGCAAAGAAAAGTACAAGTGCAAAAGAGAATAACCATCAAAATCATGTAACAAGCAAAACTGAAGACAATATTTCTTAATAAAGTGAAATCAATGTTGTCGAAAGGGGCACAAAACATAATTCAAAAAATAGGTTTACCAGCTAAAAACTGTCCGATTACAATCAACCTGCCTGCGAGATATGCTAGGGAAATAGTGGCACAAAGCTTGTGAGAGTTATCAATCAGTATTTGTTTGGATTTAAGGCCCACTCTAAGAGATGGAACCCATCCCTGACACTGCTCATGTAGCCAAGGAAGTGTGAACAGATAGGCTGTGGACATAGGGGAAAAGAAAATACTGCTAAATAAACAGTCATAAAATTACTCCTAATGACATTTTGTGGTTCCTATGCATCAGTGGTTTGCTCAGCCACCATCAGAGAAGCTTCTTTTTGCCATAGAAGGAAAAATATCCAGAGCTTCACAGCCAGACAATGTGCAGAGTGAGTAACCATGGAACACTCAGTCCTAAATGGGATTTATCCATCAAATCCCTCTTGTCAGGGCTCTGGAAACTTTGCAGAAGAGGAGTTAGAAAGATCTTAAGAGCCAGAGGATATGGAGAACAACAAGGAAAAAGGCCTAAAAATTACCAAACCAACACACATATGACTTCACAGAGACTATGGCAGCATATACAGATTTGCATGAGTCTGAGCCAGATGGTGTCCCAGTGTTGATGGGAGAAGTGGACACAAACCCCTAGCCCTAACCACGAAGCTATCTTCAAATGATAACCACTCAAAAGTTTGTTTTCTCCCACAGTCTCAGGGAGGACACAAACAACTTTTAAGGGAAGATTCCATGCCTAGCAGGAGATAACTAACACAAAACAAACTCAGTGGCATCATTGGAAGTTCTCTGTCTCATGTTTTGTCAGGGCATTTTTTTAACTTTGTGTTTCGGTTATAAATGATATTCCTTGGTGTAGGAATGTGTGTGTGCCTGCATATATGTTTCTTCTGTTCCTTTGGGGGGAGGACTATTCTGGTTTGTTTTTGTTTTATCTTATTTTATTATTATTTTTTAGATGCTTGCTTAATTTATAATAAGAGAGAAAGTATATGTGTGTATCTGGTTATGCAGGGAGGTAAGAGATTCTTAGGTAAATTGGATTATGAGAAACCATAATCAGAATATATTCCATGAAAAAATTACTTTCAATAAGAAAAATAGAAGTAAAATTATATGTTTTTATACAAATTGTATACATTGAATAATAATATATTCTTTTGAATGGTGAGTTGAATCTTAAGAATGTGAATATTAAAATACTGCATGACATATTTAATACACTGCACAGTAATGAGAACAAGTAAATGCTAATTTTTATACCACATATTGCATAAATTGTTACAATTCCCTTCTTGGCTCCTAGGTTCTAGTAGGTGATTATATAGTTAGCCATGTTACATCCAAAATTAAATTTCTTGTTCTCTCTAAAATCATTAATCTCCATCTAGCTCCATTTCTACATATTGAAATAGCATTCACGTGTTATACCAAGATTGCATGGTAGATACCATATATGACTTTTCATCATTATTGAATCTCTTCATTTCATTTACTAACAAGCTATGTGGTTTGTGTCTAAAAGGATGCGTCTGTTCACTTGTCTTTGTATTCACTATTAATATCTCATCCAAGCCATAATCCTCATCTTCTGAGAACAATGCGCCCCATCCTAACTGCTTTCATGTCCCTCAATCATTTTTTTTGTTCAAGAACTATCATTAACTTTTCAAATCACATTTTAGTGGGATTTTTTTTGAGACAGGGTTTCTCTGTATAACAACCCTGGCTATCCTGGGTTTCAATCTATAGATCAGGCTGACTTCAAACATATGGAGATCTCCTGCCTCTTTCTCTCAAGTACTGGGATTAAAGGTGTGTGCCTCTTCAACCTACCCAAAAGTTAATTTTTATGACCTAATTCTTGAAGCTTTGTTGAAGCTCAACAGTTTTTTATAATAAATCACAACTTCTTCCATGCCCTGTTATATGATTAATCTCACATTCATTGCTGATTAAGAAACAATGCCATCTCTCTGTCTCTTTGTCCACTAACTCACACCTTGTTTTGTCTTTGTGTCATAAGAAAGGTTTTTTTTACATCTCTTTGTATTTATTATTACTACTCTTATTTATACATTCACCTAAAATATTTACCCATTATCTTTTATGCTTTTGATGTACTGATGTCCATTATATCTTAGTTCAAAAGGAAGTTCCTCACAAATGCATATGCTAGTCACCTTATCTCAAGAATCCTACATCAAAACCTTTCCTCTATCTCATATGGATTTATTTCCTTTATAACACTTGGCAAGAGTGTAAATGATATGTTTATTTCATTGTTTCTTTCTCCCAGTAAGAGTAAACTTGAAATAGTATCTTTTGGTCAATAATCAATGGCTTGTAATATGGCAGACCCATCAGAATTTCTTCCCACCTAATGTCATTATATTGATAGTAATATCACACACTTCATATGCCTGTAGTGAAGCTGGTATAAAAAAAGCAAATGCACTGGCAGTGGCATTAAAAAATAGCACATACAATTATGAATAGTTTACTGCCTAATGATAAGAATCTATGCCACATATTTATGTAGTTGCTATATGCTGTTGTTAGATTATGTTGTCAATTTCATGTGACCTAGCATATGAAACCTCAGCTGAAGAATCAGTCAACTAAAGTAGATTAGCCTGTAGTCATCTCTGGGAGAGACTATCTTGATTGATGGTTAATGTGGGAGGGCCCAAGCTACTACTATGGTGGCACTCTCCAAACTGGATGGGCCTGGATTGAATAAGGAAAGATGACTGAGCCACCAGTAAGCACCCCTCCTCCATGGTTCCTGCCTTGAAGTACTGAAGAGATTATCATCAGTGATAAACTGTTACCTCGAAGTGTAAACTGAAATAAACCTTTTCCTTCCTGAAGTTGCTTTTTATCAGAATGTTTTATAACAGCAATGGAAATCACATAAATCCACTATAGTACACATTTTGGTGTTTATTCCTTCTATTTAAATTAAAGTTCATTGCAAAAGAGCATGCTATGTTATTCTGGCACCAAGCTTATATGTACTGTGCCCAAGGCATTCCTGAATTGTAACAACTTTCAGTGATAAATATACAGTTTCTAGGTTTGCACAATTATATTACCTATCCCATCTTAACAAAATAACTTATCAATGCATAGATTAGAAAGTGTATCCACGTACTTAACTTGGGAATAGCAACCATAAGCACCACAAAGAAAGAAACTTTCTCTGAATTATTTTTACAAATGTCTGGTAAGTAGCAAGGACTGAATGTTCCTTATATTAAAACAGTAAATGAGTGAATAAAGTTAATTATCATTGCTGGGAATGAAGGTTCACTTTGACAGATCATCTATGAGCATAAAGCAATATGTGTACTGAAAATTACAAACTAGCGAAGTGGAAGAAAGCACAAGAACAAGCAGTATTTTTCTCCCTACACAATTATGTGAGACTGTTTAATATTTAATCAATTTTTATTGAGCATCAGTAACAAACAAGGAAATTTTATGGCCTTTCCCCATTTAACTAAAAACACTGTACAAGGTCATACAGCCAGACAGCAATCATCTGATCAAAGTGAAAAATAATAGGATTCCGCATTCATATCCCAGTTTTCTCATTCTGTGACAAGGCTAACTAGTGAAAGCCTCTGCTTCTTACTGCATCCTAAAGGCTTTTTTCTTAAATTATTGATCGTGTTCTCAAAAAATGATGCTTGCCTTGAAGAATAACTGTGTTTTATGAACTTGGCAATATTTTATGAGAAGCAAAAATTCACTGATTTCTAAATTTGAGCACATTAGCAGGTTAACAAAGATGCCTATGAGTGATTATTAAGTCAGTACATTTTAAACAGTTGAAAATACTCAAGTTAAAATTGAAGGCACAGGAAATTGCTGTTTTATTCATTTTCTCAAATTTGTTGCCTTATGCATTTTATAAAAGAGCACAGCGATTTGCATTGAAGATTTGTGGAAAAAAACATATTGACTGATATATACAGAAAAAAGGTGCTCAAGAACTCTCCAGTTCAGGTAGAAAGAGTAGAAATATTAGAACGGAGGTGAACCATAATTTTCAAAAGCATGTCTTTGTGTCTGCATACCTGGATCTCTAGAGAATGTGGTAAGTGAAAGTCATGTTAGAACATTAAAAGCATGGCTGAACTACTGAAAGCATGAAAGAAATAGTTTAAGATGATACATGATAGGAATCAGACACTTATACATTGTTTACATTTTGAGATCATTGTCCCCATTTACTGCACAATTGTTACAGATTATTTAATATTCTGACATGAAGTCTTAGTCTTTAAGCTATACAGGTATTAAATATTATAGGTCAATAGTTTTTTCATGTTTGTTATACATACAATCAGATTAATTATGTTCTTTAAATACGTAGAGATTGTATTCTGCCTAGATAGATAATCTTCAACCATTTCAAGGATCTATAAAATATGGCATTTAAATAACTTGGGGTTCTGTTGACATGAGACATGATTGCTCCTGACAGCACCAATCTATTCCCAAGAGAATGGTGAGCACCAAAGACACTTCACTTGGAGTTTGTTTTTTTCTTGGCACAATTGGCCTTTGGGCAAGGAACTGCCTATGCCTCCACCACTGACAATGTACATGATATCCAGAAATGGATACACAAGACACAAGAAAAAAGACTGTCAAATCTTGCTAAGACAGAATAAGATGGTTCTAAAAATTTCCTGCCTCTAAAAATGGTCTGTCAGTTATGATAGGCCTTACCCAGAGTTGGTTGTTCCATTGTTGCAAATGAGACTTTGGGTGATTGCTCAGGAAGGAGCTAATTGTCTTGATCATTTTCTGCTTGCTTTGGAAGCTGCTTGATTGCCCTTCCTGTCTACTCCAGTAATATTATTGCTCTTCTCCGGCCTTCAATGGGGTTGAAGATTAGATAATCATAGTTACCTTCCTCATGATTTAACCATGATTACTTCTGATACAAGATTTACACTCCTTAAAATAGAATGTTTCTTAAAACATTTGCCTTTGCTTAATATTACTTATGTTGTTTGTAATTTTATAATTGATATTTGTTTTTATTGTAGTTTCATATTGGGTTTGGGTTGCTTTTGTTTAGACAAAAGGGGGAGATGATGGGGAAACTTGTTAGCTAACCATCTTTAAGAGGTGAGAAGAGGCATGGAGGGGAGCAGAGAAAAATGTAGAGATCAATAAAAATCAATAAATTAAAAAGTAGGTGGGTCTTAGTTAAGGCATGACTTCGCTGGGACCCAAGGTAAAATGTGTGCACCTCCATGTGTGTGCTCTCTCTGTGCCATTTCCCATGGGACATTGCTGTTCTTGGATATCTCATTTCCTGTTAAATAAGGTTTCCCCTCATAATAAATGAAATATAATTGTTTTATCCTTAGCTAGCCTGGTTATTTAAACATTGAAGTTCTCCAGTTTTCTCTAAATTTCGATTTATTTTCTACTTATGTAAACATATTTATAAAAAGAGCAGCATATATTTATTCTCATAAAAGTTAAAATTGTATAAAAATATATAAATACCTCACTCTCTAAGCACTTTCTTAGCAAATCTTATGCACACCTTATATCTACCCATCCATCCATCCATCCATCCATCCATCCATCCATCCATCCATCCATCTACCTATTTCATTTATATATTGATCTACTTGCTTCTGTAAATGCTTAAGTTAAATTCACACTACCAATACAGGTATTTCTGCACATATCTTCATATAATATATTCAGATAGTATAAATTTCTTCTTCAAAACTCACTGGCTTTATGAGTTATAATGGAGAGCTTGTCATATCTTCATGTTCCCATTAGTAAAATTGACTAATGGTTTTTGAAAAAACTATGAGCTATTAGTGGAAGTATAGCTTTTAGATTGTTTGTCAAAGCAAGTTTTAACAAAATATAACTCACAAACATGTATGTACACAAATGCATTAAATTTGACTTTAAACTTTTCCAGTAATTATTCATACATTTGTCCTTTTTCAAATTAACAAGTTTTAATGGGGAAAATATTTTAAGAGAAGGTTTATGTAACGTACTGGGTTTTTAGAACTGAGCAAAAGGAAGTAGCTTAGAGCATCTGGTCAGTTTCAGGAAATTCCTGAGGCTAATGAGTTCTTTATTTCCTGAGTCTTAATTGGCCTTCCTCTAGAACATTTTGAGTCTCAAGGAGCTTCCCCCGAGAACAGACTTTTTTATTTTGAGGAAACTGCTATAATGCATATTAAATACTAAGAAAATCATGTTGATTTCTAATCCTGGTATTTAAATTTATAATTTCCAATATATATCACTATTTTTCTAATTTTTGTTGACCTATAATATTGAATAGGTTGTCTAGACACAAATGAAAACACAGAGGCTAGGTATGTTTTTATGTAGTTCTTCTTTAGAAGAAACTGTTAATGTTGTACTAATTATTTTGAGTTTCACTATGAATATAACTACTATTTCACACTGAGTTATCAATTAAAAGAAAACATTCAATTACATCCCTTTAAAAGATTTGCCTTATTGTTGTCAAATAATATACAGCAAACCAGGATGTGCTTTTTCACTAGAAATAAGTGGTTTCTGGAGTTGAAATACTTGTATTCTAATATGGGCTAAAATGTAAATATTTAATAACATGAAGTCTAAAGTGTTTTATTTAAAAAATTATCTTTAATTTATATATCCTTGGTTAAAGAAGGAAATTTTATCTGTGTTAATGCAATAGTTCCTTTCATAAATATATATACAAATTATTAGAAAGGACTCTACCCATGATTTATCTATCATGATTGTCACAGCAATATGTCTGAATTTACAGCTATACTCATTTTTTCTCTTTGCAATTTATCAGACATTGAACCTACGTAGTCTGTGATTTAATTTTTAAAAATTTTAAAACATATTATAGGACATGTGCAAATGGGGAAAATAGCTTGAAATAGAAAACTTTACAAAGCCAAGATAAGCTTCATAGAGTCAAGTTTCTAGTACAGTGGCTCTCAACCTGTGGGTCAGGACCACTGAAAAACATGTATTTCCAATAGTTTGAGGAAATCGCAAACATAAATTCATTTTAATTGCTACTTCATAAGTGTAATTTTGCAACTGAGTGGTGTCGCAGTTCCTAAGACCATCAGAAATTTGTGTTTACTGATGGTTGCATCCGGCAGAACCTCTTCTAGAGGTTTATAAACAACACAATCCAACTCACCTTAGAAATTAAGATTCTTACTCAGTTTTGCATTATGACTTTCTTATCTCAGCGGAGTATTCTATGAATAAGAAAGGAAGTCAAACTTCTAGTAAATGTATGTATTTTCATTCAGCATTAATACTAAGGCTCTACTCTGACCTTTTCTATTAATTGAAGCAAGAGAAAATAGAAAGCTGAGTATTATAAAGCTTAAACTAATTATGAAAATATGCTCTGATATATTTTTAAAAATAATGTGAAAACAAAAAATATTTTTGTATAAATTAATCTTTTGAAGATTTATAGAGATATGTTTTGAGTATATTATATATCGTTTTACTTTTGTAGTTTTCTGTCTCAATTTTTTCACTATATAATATGCATTGTCCTTTATCTTTACATTTATTTAACTAAACTTTTAACAATAAGTAATCATCCAGTTAGTTGCTATCTTCTCATACATGTATAGTCATAGATATTCCCATTAGTTCATAAAGAGGGTAAAATTGATTATTTGAAAGGACTTGAGATACTGTTTAAATTTTTTTTATTTCTGACAAAATAGTAACTTGCTTACTTCTTTATTATTATTTTCTACAGTTATAATCTACTATAAGATTGACAGTATACCTGAAGCCCCTGTGCTGAGACCTGGTCATAAATAATACACAGGAAAGTCTCAGTTTCGGATATTATCATACTTAACCTGCATGTGACATAAATTAATCTTAATATGCCATGCTGTACATAAATTAATCTTAATATGCCATGCTGTACAATATGAATATACTTTTACATATTTAAATATTTTAATTTTAAAATATTAATTTAATATGTCTAAACTTTCCCATGAATTTCATTTATGTGGAAAATATTAAAATAAGAAAACAAAGGCAATATCACTCCCTTATATTTTTCTATATAATTGAGCAATCCAATAATCATTGTACTCTCTCTTATGGGCCAAAATAAACTTTAAAAAAATTTTATTGTTAAGGCCAGCTGGCCTGGGTCTGAAATAGCATGGGATAAAACTGGACTCGCTGAACATAGCGCACAATGAGGACTGCTGAGAACTCAAGAACAATGGCAATGAGTTTTCTTTTTAAAGGAGGTTACTTGAGAAGTTTGTTTATTTATTTATTTATTCATTTATTTATTAAAGATTTCTGTCTCTTCCCAGCCCCATCCTCCCATATCCCTCCCCGTCCCCCAATCAACTCCCCCTCTCTCATCAGCCTGAAGAGCAGACCAGGTTCCCTGCCCTGTGGGAAGTGAAAGGACCTCCCACCTCTTTCCAGGTCTAGTAAGGTGAACATCCAAACAGACTAGGCTCCCACAAAGCCAGTATGTGCAGTAGGATCAAAACCCATTGCCATTGTTCTTGAGTTCTCAGTAGTCCTCATTGTCTGCTATGTTCAGCGAGTCCGGTTTTATGCCATGCTTTTTCAGACCCAGGCCAGCTGGCCTTGGTGAGTTCCCGAAAGAACATCCCCATTGTCAAACTGTGCTGGCAAAACTGGATGTCAATCTGTAGAAGAAGGAAAATAGATCCATATCTATTACCATGGACAAAATTCAAGTCCAAATGGATTAAAGACCTCAATATCAGTCCGAACACACTGAACCTGGTAGAAGAGAAAGTGGCAAGTACTCTACAACACATGGACACAGGAGACCACTTTCTACATATAACCCTGGCAACGGGTTTTTGATCCTACTGCACATACTGGCTTTGTGGGAGCCTAGGCAGTTTGGATGCTCACCTTACTAGACCTGGATGGAGGTGGGTGGTCCTTGAACTTCCCACAGGGCAGGGAACCCTGATTGCTCTTTGGGCTGATGAGGGAGGGGGACTTGATCAGGGGAGGGGGAGGAAAATGGGAGGCGGTGGCAGGGAGGAGGCAGAAATCTTTAATAAATAAATATAAATAAATAAATAAATAAAATAAAAAATAAAAAAATATTGTTGTTCCTTTTTCCACTTTGATTTTTTATAATGAGGGAATCAACAATATGAAATCTTAGAATACAATGTATTTTCTGCATCTAATACTAAGTTTATTACAATTTGCTTCCTATGTATATTTGTGTAAAATAAACAATTAGCCATGGACAAAAACATAAATGCTTGATTCTTATAGATGAATTACTTATATTTTTAAACTGTCGATTTTTCCCTAACCATATATGCAATTTATTTTTTATTTACTTTTTCACACAGTTTGCACTCATAAGTACGTACTTTTTTATAATTTCTACAAACCACTTCATTAGGTATTAAATTCATTATCTTGGACTATGGTTGCCCAATATGAAAATAAAATATTTTCACATGCATCAATTGTAGTATATAAAAATGTTATAAGCTACTAAAACTTTCTATATATAATTGATTAGATATATTTACAGTAAAAATTAGGAAGATTAATTATACACTAGATCATGGGACTTTGACTTTCCTATTCCCATTTTTTCCCCATCCCTGCCCCCAGTAAACATTATTATACTTTCTGTTCTCAGTTCTTTCCTCCTCAGCATCTTTTTTCTTCTCCCTTTCCTCCTTCCTCCTTCATACTTTATTAAGCATAATATCTTTCAAATTTATGATTGTTATTACAAATAGAAAGATTCATATGTGCATATTTATATATTCATACATAGTTTGTCTTGTACTTTGAAAAGAATCATTATAATTATGTTCATCATATAAAATGGGTTTTATTATGATGTTTTGTTCTTTGCTTTCACTATGAGAGTCACTGTTACTAGAATGACATCTCCATACAGTTTTGATATATTTTCCCTGATGGCTAAGGATGTTCAGCATTCTTTATATCTATTTATTGATCACTTGTACCATACAGTTTATAGCCTGTTTTTTCATTATTACTCATTTATTGAATTGCTCACTGATTGAACTATTGGGACTTTGTTTAAGATTTCAGTTCTGTATATGACATTCGGTACAGGGTTTCTTTCATGGGTTACTCTTTCTTTCTTTTTTTCTCATTAAACTTGTTTTAATGGTTCTCAAAATTCTGTGACAGATTTTTGGTCAAGTTGTTTCCATTAAAAAGTACTGACTTTGAAAACTAATAACTTAAAACTGCCACACACAAAAAAAAATTGTCGACAAAACATTCTCCTTTCCTTCTGAAGGTTTTACAATGCATTGTTATCATTAACCAGTCTTTTACTATTAAACTTAAATGGCCAATTGAGACAAACAGTTCTGAGACCATTCTTCCTCCACTGACTAAGACTGGGGTGGCAGGTGTTAGGGATAATATTCATTTAGCCTTCCGAGCTTTCTGGGCAGACTTGGTGACCTTGCCAGCTCCAGCAGCTTTCTTGTCCACAGCTTTGATGACACCCACAGGAACTGTCTGCCTCGTGTCACGAACAGCAAAATGACCCAGTGCAGGATAGTCAGAGAAGCTCTAAACACATATGGGCTTGCCAGGACCATATCAACAATGACTGCATCAACGGATTTTAAGAATTTAGGGCCATCTTCAATGTTTCTGCATGTTCATTCAAGTCCTCAGTTGTCTCTGTTATGTCCATGTACTAGTACTACCCAGGCTTTGTTACAAGAACTTTGCAGCATCATTTAAAGTCAGATATTGTGATGCTTCAGGTATTCATCGTTTTTGTTATTGTTGTTGTTCAGGATTCCTTTGGTCATTCATTATCTTTTGTATCTCTATGTGACTTTTAAGACATTTTTCCATCTTTGTGAAGAATGTCATTGGAAGTTTTAAGGAGACTGCCCTGCATCTGCAGATCAATTTTGGTGACATTCCTGTTGTGACTATACTAATTCTACTCATTCATAACCTTTGGAGGTCTTTAGAACTTTTAACATCTTCAATTATTTCATTTTCTGTTTTAAAATTTTCATTATAGGTATCTTTAACATCTCTGTGTATGTCTAGACATTTTTTAAATGATTGAATACTTTTCTTTTACTTCTTTTTCAGGGACTTTGTTATTGATGTGTTGAAAAGCTCCAATGTTCTATATGTTGATTTTGCATCCCACTAATCTGCCAAAAGTTTTTTTATCAGACATAGGAAGCTTCAGGTAAAATCTTAAAAATCTTTTGAGTACAGAATATTACCATATTTTTAAAAAAAGAAGCCTAAATCTACTTCTTCCTTCCATATTTGCATTCTTTTATATTTCTCTTGCCTTATCACCATACTTGAAATAAGAAAAATCAGCCTCAGTTCTTGATAACTTAAATTGAAGGCATAAATTAAAATAATATAAAATCTTATTACTCATGAAAATTCCTTTGAAAATTGAACACTATAAAAGGTACATGTTCATATGAATCATGCTTTTAAACTAATGATAATAATAATTTTAATTTAATTAGGCATTACTTTCTACATAAACTAAATGAGGCTAATACAGTGGGTGAATTGAAGGTAATTTCTAAGGCCATTTCAGCTTTTATTCAGTTTCTATTCAGTTCTCATCCTTTTCATAAAGTTGATTTATGAAGAAATATGCAAGTTCAGAGCATTTCTATAAAGTATATTTTAGGATTATTAGCAATACATATTTTGTCTAAGTCTTTACCCAGAGGAACTGTTAATATCACTCATTTACAGTTCAGTTAACATGAAACAGAGCTAAATTAAATTTTTGTCTGAAACTGTAATTTAAAAATTGTACAATATATAGTATCCCATAAACTGGACAAACACTGATTGGATTATACAGATGAAAATGTAGCAAATATCCCAAGATATTCAAAATACCATCTCCATATCATCTCTAAATAAGTCTTAGGACCCATAGGTTTACTTGAGTATTCATAAATAACTTTTGATCACACTGTCAGAATTTTCATATGCATATGATAAGTTAAAAGGATAGTATTTTCTTATGCCTTATAACAATAGTCATTAAACTATTTTCATAATAATAAAAGAATAGATTTGTAAAAAATATTATTGGGATAAAATACACTTCTACCTCACAGTTATCAGTATGAACATTAATGACTTAAAATAATTCAAATAAAAAGTATCAGAACTGCAAACCAGTTGTTGAAATCAGAATGTTCTGGTAAGTATCAAGTGAACTTTACCACTATAGTTTATAAATAACAGATCAAGTACAATGCCTTTTCCATAAACGGTATTTAAGATACAGTTACTATATTGTTGTATGTTCATAAACTGTGGATCAAAGGAAAATATAATCTAAATTCTTTGTTGAGTTCTAAATATTTTATTATCCATTTATTAAACAGTAAACAAAAAGATTTATTTAATTCCTGGTGAGGTTCATGACTCATAATATTGTTTGAGAAAGTCCCATAAAATAGGTATCACAGTAGAAAAAGGATTTCATAGATGAAAACTCATTCACATTGCTTATTTACCTATGTATCTACCATCTGCATATATGTACCTTTTTATTGTATGTACCTACCATCTATCTAGTTGTCATTATCTACCTCTCAAGTTAAAGTAATATATATCAATGATCTCATTTCCTCTATAATAGGTAGGCAATATATTATTGAATATATATATAGAACATATATATATATATTATTGAATATATATTATTGAATATATTTGTATGTGCTTTTGTTGAACTGTGATTCTACCACGTGCTAGTATCTTTATAACACATGCTAGTACCTCTAATGGTAAAATTTTTCCTTAGAATGTGTTTAATTTCTATTAAACGTAATTGTCTTCTCTTATTGGGTACCAGTATTCCTCAAATTGAATTAATTTTTTCCTGGAAAGATGCTGATTAAGATTGAAGAAGTAAATTACAAGATTCAGAAACTCTCCAAAGATTAAAAGATTAACAAGGTTCTTCTCTACCCAAGGGTATACAAACAGTGGATACTGCTGGAGAAAGGACTCCAACCTGTCTACCTGCCTTTTCCCCTTCCTTCTGTCCATCCCTCTTTCCTTCTTTACTCTCTCTCTTTCTTTCATTATTTAATTTTTTTTATTTATGTGGGTATGTGTGTGCCTGTGCCATGTGACATAGATATGTAGGTACCCATAGATGTCAAGGGAAAACATTGGATTTCCTGGAGTTTGAGTCATAAGCAACAGTGAGATTCCTGATTTGGATGCTTAGGAACCAAACTCATGTCCTGTGGAGGAAAGTAAGCTCTCTTGGCTGCTGAGTCATCTCTCTAATGTCCAGCGTCACATCCTTCACGATTTGCCACCTATGCTTAGGTGTTTTGGGTTGGCTGTTTGGGTGGGTGGGTAGTTGGGTTTCCTTTCTTGTTTTGGGTATGATGTAGTTCTTTTATATCACTCATGTTCCTATGTGTAACCCCAAGAAACTCCATGGGTCGCCAAGTTGAACTTTGGTAGAATTGTTTCCTGCTAAGTTACCATTTTGGATAACTAGACATACATATTTTCATATTTCTCCAGAAACAGTAATGCAACATTTATTGTGAATAAGTATTTTACAAGAATAGTCATTTATTTTGATATACAATCTTATATGTTTCTTATAGTTAAAGAATCTATGACCTTATATTTACACGTGGTGAATGACACCTCTAAAAGCTATTTATTATATTCTGGAATATAATTAGCTAGTATACAAAACTTTACATGTTTTATTGATTATAGCCATAGTTTATAAATAATATAATTTTACATTCATAGTATATCTTTATTGTATTCTATTTTAAGCAAAGTAATGATATTTTACTTGAATATAATTCTCTAATATACAAGTAGTAGACACCTTACACAAAATGTACCCATAAGGACCTCCTACCTATGTCAAATGATACAAAGATGTCATAAATCTCCCATTTGGATTGTTTCTGCCAAGTATCTCTTGCCAAGGACTTGGATATCAACCAATAGAAACACAGCTATAATATTAAAATATGATACTATAATAGAAAACAAATCTTATATTTTATAATAATACCATACTTTGGATGTATTAGTGACAGTAATATCATAATAGAATAAAATTTAATAGTGACTAACGAACTTTAGACTTGATATTGCAAAGAGCACTTGTGATGACAATGTAGAATTTGAAATTATTCAGCTGTGAACTTCATAATTCTCTTTCTACTCATAAGGGGTTCTGATATAGTTCAAACATAGACAGAATTTATGAAGCCTTCTTTCATTTCTATTGCTCTAAAAATAAATCAACTCATAGTATTAACACTTACTAGATATGGTCTATAATTCTATGGTGCAAAATTCTAATTCTAAGGTACAAAAATGAAACCATGAGAACAAAAGACATAAGTGTTCCTATTGGAGATAATAGATATATTACCTATTCAAATAGTGGAATGCAGTTGTGGGTATTCTATGTAAAAGTGAAGTAATATGTGAAGTTACAAAGATAAACATACATTAATGGAATAAAGAGGTTTGTAATAACATCATCTTTAATAACAGCAAGCCACAAAAGACAGAATCTGCTTCTAGAATATTCCCAGACAGTAGAAGCACTAACTTAAGAAGATATAAAGGTCTTTATTAGCCACATAGGAGGTATCATTTGTTAATGACTTCTTACACTGGCTTAGATTACATACTGTCTCTTATTTTACATATATTGCTTCATTTATTTATATCATACAAAAGATACTACAGACAAAACAAGAGTTGTATGGGAAAAACATCTGAAGGAACGAAAATGCCTCCCAAAGACTATCAAGTGTATAAATAACACAGCAGAGGAGAACTACTTGTAATTCTAAATTCTGATTAATTTTAAGCAATTAACAAGACCACTTAGTGAATTCATTTCCTAAAGCCCCATTTACACCTCTATAATCACATTAATTAATTTTTATATCAGTACTCTTGCTGAACTGATGTGATTGTTTCATGTCAATGAATAATAAATTTGTATATCAACCTGCTACAGTTTGAGACCCAATTTTTACTTGGGACAATGTCTGAAAATGAATCTTGACCAATTTAGAACACACTTGACACTTTAAAAAGCAAAATGAAAGCCACTCCAACCAGGGAACCACACGGGCTAAGTGCATAGTTTCACTTCTCCTTCCTGTCCTCCAAATCCAACCCCCCAGTTTCATTCCTCCTGTAGCGGACCTTGTGTGATAGCCGTCCAACCCTATGCCCATCCACAGTGACTCATACATACCTTCCACTCCAAAATTCCCTCCTCCTTTAACTCCTTTATCCAAGCCCCCAAACAAGTAGAACTTCCTTAGGTAACTATGGTCCATTTCCAGTCAGCAATGCAAGTAGCATAAACATGAATCTTTATCACTCCCTTTCCTTCAAATCTATTCCTCAAATCTAATCCCTGTCTGAGCAGCATAACACCAGATGCAGCCTTGCCTTCTCTTTATCCTGATCTTTAGTAGGACACACAGATGTTCCTCTCCATAATTTCTTCCCACAGTCATCAGTTTATCTCATTCAAAGTGGGATTTCATCTGACCCCGACAACATCCTAAATATATAACGAATTCATTAACTAGATATCAAGAAAATAAATACACCAATTGAAAATATGGTGCAGATTTAAAGGGAATTTTTAAAGAGGTAACTTAAATAGATAAGAAACACTCAAAGAAATGTTCAACATCTTTGGTGATCAGGGAAATGCAAATCAAAACTACTTTGAAATTTCATCTTACACATCTCACAGTGGTAAGGAGAAACAAGCAATGCACCCATCCATTTCTAACGGAATTTCAAACTTGTGTAATCACTATGGAAGTAACCATTGGTGGTTCCTGTGAATCAATCTACCTAAAGATCTAGCTATACCAGATTTGCACATATACCCCAAAGATGTTTCATCCTACCACAAGCACTCTTGATCAACCATCTTTCTTGCTTTTCTATTCATAATAACCAGAAATTGCAAACAACAAGCTAGGTGACCCTCAAGAAAAGAAAATATAGATAAAATGTGGATACTTAAACAATGTATTATTACTCAGCCATTAAAAATGATGTCATGAAATTTGTAGGTAAATGAATGGAACTAGCAAAAATAACCCTGAGTGAAGTAAGCCAGACACAGAAAGATGAATATGTGTAGAGCACTTGACTGACAGAAGACATACAGGACTCCCTAGGAAAGGAAAATATAATAAATAGTGATAGATGTATTGTGAAGTGCCTATAATGGTAAAATCAAGTAGAAAGGGAAAATGACAGGGAAGAGCAAGGGGATAATAGGAGAGAGAGATGGAATTAGGGCCCATTTAATTGGTAGTATAGAAACCTAATACTGTCAACTCTTCCTATAATATAAACATATGTAAAGATGCTCTAAATAAAATTACAAAATAATGGTGAAAACAGAACGTCAACTAGCCATCTCTTGTCACCAAATCAAGATTTTAGTACCAGAATTGAGTAACATCTAATTGAATTTTTAGTGATTAGAGTTCCATTGGAATCCCCCAAATAATCCATGCTATTGCCAAGGCTATAGTTTGCTCTCCAGAAGCTAAAGGCAAGTCCTTTTGTTGAATACGACACCTAGAGAACTCATTGAACATGGAGATGTCACGTTGGTGCCTTCATCCCTATGTACTAGTGTCTCCGGTACAGAAAGGTCCTGTGCATGCACCCAAAAGAGAAATATAAACACCAAGTCAGACACAAATCTTTTGATGTGCAATGGTGAACTGGATGCAGATATGTTAGTACAATGGTCTCACAAGTCTTGTAGAAGTAACCAACCAGGATCGGATTTGACTTAAGGCCCACTCCAGGGGATAGAATTCATATTCAATACTGCTTGAGTGACAAAAGACCTAAGACTAAATAGCCCATGTAAATCATGTAAGGCAAAATACTTCTGTTCTTGAAGGAATGCAGTAAACTGACCCCTAATGACATTTTCCTATAGTCATTGATCAGTGCCTTGCTCAGACATCATATGAGAAAAGTAACTTCCTCCAACAAACAGATAGGAAAAAATGCAGAGGACAACAGCCAGAGATTATCCAGAGTGAGAAAGATCATGGAACACTCAATGCCAAAGGGAATGTTTTCACCGTATTCTTCCCCTCAGATTTCAGGGAATCCTGAGGAAGAGCAAAAGAGTCAGAGGTGATGGGGACACCAAGAAAACAAGACCCTTTAAGCCAACAGGACTGATGTACATATGCACTCACTAAGACTGAAGCAGCATGCACAGTACCTGTACAAGTTTGCATCAGTTGGCATACTACAGCTGAAACAAGTGGCCACATATTTCCATCTCCAACCCAGAAACAATCTCTAATTGGTTATTATTTACAAGTGACGATTTCATTTTCCCCAAGGGTGTTGCACAGAGCAAACAAATTATTCTTCTGCGCAGTACATGGCCAACAGAAAATAAACTTAATGGATCTTTTGAGGTTCCTTGTCCAATAATGTTATGTCAGGGCTTTTCATTTATTTTTGAATCATTTATTTTATTTTTATTTTATTTATATTTTTTTCTCTCTGTTTATCCTGTTCACCGTTTGCATATATATTATTGCTTCCAAATTAGTGTTTCAGTGGATTTTTGAGTGTGTGAATGAGTAGGTCTCTACAGCAATACCTATTTATTGTGCCTTCTCTAGGACTCATTTTCACCTGTTTGCCTTTCCTATTCTGATGCTAGTTTTGCTGTTTTATTCTATTTTATTATTATCCCTTACATCCCGGTCTTCTAATGAGAGACAAGGGGAAGGGAGGTGGAAAGGAGCTAAGAGCAGTTGAGGGAGAGAAAGCCATAATCAGTATGCATTATCTGAGAAAAATACATTTTTAACAAAATGCAAATTTTTCAATATTTATGGACAATGATTTTCTCTTATCCATTAGTAAGGTTTCATGCTTGCAGGTGTATATGTCTTTAAATGGTGCTTCCAGTCTCATTTATTGGGCAAATTATGCCTCATTTTATAGGAAGATAAAACATGAACTATTAGAAAATGCATGATCACACATTTACATTTAATTTAAATAACTGTTTACTAATAAAACTCCCATAGCTTAGACAGGGCATTACTACCTGTCAGACAGAAATTTCTATTTCTCAGGTATGTGTAAATTGCATGAATTTTATATTTCTAAGAAGAGACTTCTATCAATCAACACTTTCTATCAATGACATTCCTCAGTTAGTCAGGGATTGTTACTGAAGCTGATAAATGTTTATCTTTTACTATATATTGGCAAATAGTAATCAACTTACACTAAATTTTTACTACTATAGTACTTCAATTGGAATGTGTCTAGGATCACAAAAGTTTAATATATGATTTTAATATATAACTGCTTTTGAAATCCCTCTTTTTTCATTAAAACTACTACAGAGGATATCTTTATTATCAGATAAAGTATTCAAAATGACTTATAAGTAAGGGAATTAAATGTATACTATTTTTAGACAAATGGATCTCTATTAACAACATATATACACATTTTCAAAATTCTAATGACTGGTAACATCATGAATTTTCATGAAAATTAAATGGGAAATATCTTGAGATTTTTATATAGATAAAATCATTTCAAAATACAAACCAAAAACCTTCAAAAGTATTAATATATCAATGGAAAATATTGTTATAAATTCCCCCTTCTTTGCTTAGGCATCATGCTATAATGTATGATGAACAAGTCTTTTCTAATACTAAAAGGAAATATACAGCTAGGTATAAGCTCCATTTTTCTAAATAAGGAAATTGTTATACAAGGAGTGGAGGATTTACACACAGAAAACTATACATTATTGAGGAAGAAATGGAGAAACAAATTAATGGAAAAATGTTTGTGAGTTGGAATACTGTTGAATTTCACACAACCTAAAGTGTTCCAAAGAA
Source organism: Microtus ochrogaster (assembly GCF_000317375.1). Classification (NCBI taxonomy): domain Eukaryota; kingdom Metazoa; phylum Chordata; class Mammalia; order Rodentia; family Cricetidae; genus Microtus; species Microtus ochrogaster. The sequence continues at coordinate 1,777,012 of NW_004949169.1, read as the reverse complement.
TCAGTGTTTTCCTCATCAAAAATCCCTTCTCCATTCCCAGTCAATGTCCTTTTCTTTTATAGAAACTTCTATAACTTGTTTGATTCAAAATCAGTGCTACAAAAACATGGGTTTGAATCCATCTACTGGAGAAATGATCAATTTACTAGTCAACACACTTGTGGAATTGATCTTGTATCCTGCCACGCTACTAAAGGTGTTTATCAGCTGTAGGAGTTCTTTGCTGGAGTTTTTGGGGTCGCTCATGTACACTATCATATCATCTTCAAATAATGAAAGTTTAACTTCTTCCTTTCCAATTCGAATCCTTTTGATCCCCTTATGTTGTCTTATTGCTATTGCTAGAACTTCAAGCACTATATTGAAGAGGTATGGAGAGAGTGGACAGCCTTATCGTGTTCCTGATTTTAGTGGGATGGTTTTGAGTTTCTCTCCATTTAATTTGATGTTAGCTGTCGGCTTGCTATAAATGGCTTTTATTATAGTTAGGTATGACCCTTGTATCCCTACTCTCTCTAAGACTTTTATCATAAAGGGATGTTGAATTTTGTCAAATGCTTTTTCAGCATCTAATGAAATGATCATATGGGTTTTTTTCTATCAGTTTATTTATATGATGGATTACATTGATAGATTTTCATATGTTTAACCAGCCCTGCATCCCTGGGATGAAGCCTACTTGATCATAATGGATAATTTTTCTAATGTGTTCTTGGATTCGGTTTGCCAGTATTTTATTGAGGATTTTTGCATCAATGTTCATGAGTGAGATTGGCCTGTAATTCTCTTTCTTGGTTGAGTCTTTGTGTAGTTTTGGTATTAGGGTAACTGTAGCTTCATAAAAGGAATTTGGCAATGACTTTTCTGTTTCTATACTGTGAAACCCCTAGAAAGCCTACGAACTCATGGAAAATGGACAGTCAACTACCTAACCACATCTGGATCAAGGAAGAAATAAAGAAATTAAAGTCTTTCTTGAATTCAATGAAAATAAAGACTCAACATACTCAAACCTATGGGACACAATGAAAGCAGTGCTAAGAGGAAAGTTCATAGCACTAAGTGCCCACTTAAAGAAAACGGAAAAAGCACACATTGGAGACTTAACTGCCCACCTGAATGCTCTAGAAAAAAAGAAGCAGACTCACATAGGAGGAGTAGAAGACTGGAAATAATCAGACTAAGGGCTGAAATCAACAAAATAGAAACACAGAAAACAAGCCAAAGAATCAATGAAACAAAAAGCTGGTTCTTGGAGAAAATCAACAAGATTGATAAACCCCTATCCAAGCTAATCAAACAGCAGAGAGAGAATACACAAATTAACAAGATCAGAAATGAAAAAGGAGACATAACCACAGACACAGAGAAAATTCAGAAAATCATTAGATCTTACTACAAAAGCTTATATGCCACAAAATTGGAAAATGTTAAAGAAATGGACATCTTTTCTGATAAGTACCATATACCAAAATTAGACCAGGACCAGGTGAACAATCTAAATATACCTGTTAGTCGAGAAGAATTAGAAGTTGTTATAAAAAACCTCCCTACCAAAAAAAGCCCAGGATATGCAATGTGCTGCATGGCAGATTTAGCTATTACTCAGATAAAAAGGGTTTGTGTGCTGCATGCTCCTGCTCAGAGTTAAAGTAACTCTGAATAACCACCATCTCCTACCTGGAAGTCCCAGACCTAGTGGTAATGGTACCTCTGCCATATTGAAAGACAGAGAGAGGCAGAGTCAGCATCCAGAGACACTACAACCAAGCTGATTACATTTTAAAAGTGCCCCTGATATGCAACAAAGACAGATTCAGATTTTAAAAAATACCTTTAAGTGGGTCACAGTGTTGAAAAAATATATATAGGCTTAAGAGAGAGACAAACAAAGAATATAGATAGACAGTTATAAATGGAATAAATAGCTTTAAAAAACAAAACAAAGTCTTTAAAGAGAGATAGTACAGACACTCATAGATTAATGGAGTAAAAAATAAGTCACATAAGACAGAATGTACATAAAGAGTCTGGATTATGTATACTATTATGTTTCCCTTAAAGTTTTTGGCTGTGAAGGAACTAAATACAGAAAAACATTTCATTGTATGGGCTGCTAAGCTAAACCAACATATTATTTTAAGGGTATCTTGACTTTGAAATGTTAGTTTAGGATATATTGCTTTGGGAAAGAGGTTCTACTTTTGTTTCCACAGAGGATGAGAACCTGTGGATTCCTTCTAGACTAATGTGGCCTGATAAAACAAGACTCCTTGAAACAATGGCCCACATGGTCCAACATCCATGATGGCTTCAGGACTGCTGGCTGAGATGGACATACCCCATGCCAGGCATGATTAATAATGCCCCTAATCAGCAGGAAGTAGTCTAGACAACAATGCCCAAATTCTATAAATGATTGTTTATAATGTTTACATTTAAAGACGAATATACTACAGAGATGGAGACATTGCATTTCTATGATCTTGCCTTATTGATACAAATTTAAGGTCAATTTTTATATGTATATTTATGCACTTGAGTAAGGTATTGTGTTTTGTAGCTCATTTAAAAATGTAATGTATTATTAAGAAATACAGGTTAATAGATAATCATCTATAATAGTCAATCTTGTAGTCATGTAAGTTAGGTTTTCCATATATATATATATAGATATATTTAAGTTATATAGGATTCAAATTTTTCAGAGACCTTCAGAATATGGCATTTAAAATGTTTTAAGAGCTTGGGAATTTTCATGACAATGAGACACATTTGCTCCTGACAACAACAATCTATTTCAAGATCATGATGAGCATCAAAGAGGTTCATTATGGAGTTTGCTAGCCATTTGGTCAAGAAACTGCTCACGCCTGGACTGCTTGATGGTATGCTGCATAAACTGCATATGTGGAACACACAGAAAAATGACTGCTGAACTTGCATAGAAGTAAGATAGTTCTTGGGGGTTCCTGTTTCATGAAAGAACAAAAAGAGTCTGCTAGATAATCTGCAGGACACAGAAAAAAGTAACTGAAAATATAGGTGGAACTGTCTTTGAAATTCACTGTTTCATGGAAATGTATGCCAAATACTATCGGCCTGTAGGCTGAAGAAGAACTTTGGGTGACTATCCAGGAAGTGAGATGTCTCTGTCAATTCTAGAGTTTTGTAAATTTCTTACAATGCACTTCTTGTTAACTTAGATAATATTATATCCTGCTGTAGTCTTTGATGGAGCTGAAGAATAGATAATTATAATTATAGTTTTCCTTATTTACAATAAAAGATAAAGTAGATGTATTGTAACCATAATTCTTGCTTGATACCTGTTTTGCTATATATAATTTTACTATGTTATAGTTAAAACCTTCCTTTTTATTTAAACAGAAAAGGAGAAATGGTGGGGAAGTCCTTTTGTGTATGTGTTGCTTTTATTGGTTAATAAATAAAGCTGATTTCGGCCAATGGCTTAACAGAGTAAATCCAAGCAGGAGACAGAGTCAAAGAGAAGCCATGTAGCCACCACAGGAGAGAGATGCCTCTGCTGGAGCCTGCTGAATCTTTGCTGGTAGGCCAAAACCTAGTGGTAATGCACAGATTAATGGAGATGGGTTAGTTTAGGATATAAAGCTAGGTAGCAATATGCTTAAACTATTGCCCAAACAGTATTACAACTAATATAGATTTTTGTATGAATAGTTCAAGTCAGGGCGGCTGGGAAACAAACAAACAGCCTGTGACTACAGACTGCCTTGATCTTAATAAGTCTTCCTAGGGCAGGCAACAATAGATACTGTGAGTTTATAAGGACAACAGTTCTATCAATTCCTTAGTTCTTGCAGCCCTCCTGGACCTCTGGCTCTTACAATTTTCATGCCCCTTTTCCTAATGGTCTCCAAGCCTTATGTGTAGAGATTGTGATACAGATGTCCAATTTGGTCCAATTTGATCACTCCACAGAAACTTATTTTCTCTTTGACAAGTTCTCAGTCTCTATATTTATTGTTGTCCACATCAAAATGGCACTTTGTTGATAAGAATTGGTAGCTGGTCTAATCTGATACCAACCAGGCTAGCTGCTCCATTGTTGTCTTAATCTTCTTTTATTTCCAGTTGATAAACTGAAGCATGCCTGAATTGGACTATATGTGCCATAATACTATTCTTTTCACAATAAGGGACTAGGGAAATAATTGTACTTACCCATTTGTTACAGAAACATATATTGAGTGCCTATCACTTTCCAAGATTTAACTAATACATTAGATTATAAGTATGAAAAAAAAAGTCAAAGGGACTCACATGTATATGAATCTTTGTCTTTAAGGTTTATGTATTTATTATCATTTTAATCATAGCAGGTGAGATTACCTGCTTGATACCCTTACAAGATTAAGCCTATTAACATTTCCTCCTTGGTGGAGTTGGGGAAGTGTCATCAGACCATCATCTCAGTCTGGAAGTAAGCCTAACCTCCAGTGATGTGTACAATTTCTTCCCAGATACACATGCTTTCCAGAGGTGCTACAGTATACAGGACTGAAGGAGAAATTCTATCTTGGTATCTTTCCAGAGATTGTCGACCATACTGGAATGGAAAATTTTTCAATGATGCAGAGGTTTTTAGGTCATCAATAATTTTTTGAGTGACCTCTCAATTATATTCCTGTAAGTAAGCCTAATAAAATTACTGGATCCCTAAATTAAACTTGGCTAAAATCATTTCTTTGCTCTGCAACTGGTATATTATATCAGTAAGTAAATAGACAATAGACATTTGCTCACAAATCCTTAGGAAATGTAATAAAATATGTAATTCAGTATCCTCAATATTTTATAATACAATGAAAGTTGATCATATACATACTTGATCTTTTGGCACAAAATTAATGAGAAATGAAGTCATTCAACTTCAAAAATATTTTATATTAAGAAATAATATGGATTATGTATTTGTATTATATATGGTTTAAAACTGAGTTGTAGTATATTGGCATACTTACTGTATGTAACTATGGAATTCTGGAGTATCTAATAGCAACTTTTATTCAAAACTCTATTATTTCTATGATGTGGGAGTGTCATATATCAATCTGTTGATTTCATTGGTTAAGTAATAAACTTCTTGGCCTCATAGCTTAGAACATAGGTGGGTGGAGTAAACAGAACAGAATGCTGGGAGGAAGAGGAAATGAGGTAAGATGCCTCAGACAGAGATGCCATGCTCCCCGCTCCCAGGAAGATGCACGTGATGAAGCTCCAACCTAGGATGGACATAGGCTAGAACCTTCCTGGTAAGACCGGTGCTACACAGATGATTAGAAATGGGCTAAATTAATATGTGAGAATTAGCCTAGAAGAGGCTAGATAGAAATGGGCCAAGCAGTGTTTAAATGGGCTAAATTAATATGTGAGAATTAGCCTAGAAGAGGCTAGATAGAAATGGGCCAAGCAGTGTTTAAATGACTACAGTTTGTGTGTTGTTACTTCGGGCATATGCTAGCCAGGCAGCCGGGGTGCTGGGGATGCAGCCCCGCCGCTCCAATTACTACATTTCTATAATTCATTAGTCATCTCAGCAGATGCCCCTTTCTTTTGACTTCTTATAAAAAGCAATACATCAAGTTGAATGAAGGATCATGGCATATAGAACTAAAAAGTACTTTCAATACTAAGAAATTCAGAAGGCAGTAAACTTTGGCTTGTTTTTCATAATTAAATATGTGTTTCATTAATTCTCCTGTCAAAATATGTCATTTCAAAAAGACATTTGACAAATCTTAACCATTCTAGTCTTATGTACTATGTGGTGTTAATTTAGCACTACAGCAAACTAAAAACATGTGTAGCATACCTATACATTTTAGGGCCTTCATCTTTTTGCTCAAGAGGTTTTAGCTGACTGAATCATATTTTTTGCTCTAGAAAACTAATGAAATTAACAGGTCTGTGTGTAACAAGTCTTTAAATAAATTTGCAAATACATGATTTATCACATAAGAAATAATATATATCACATAAGATTAAATCAAGAGACAAAAATCTTTAAACATATAAATTCTCTATCTATACAGAAACGAGATTTCCCTGGCACTAGGAAAAAGTTTCATCACAGGAACAAAGCAGTAATATGTCTGCTCCAGGAAGATTAGGAGCCATGACCTTGTTGGAGTAAGTATGATACTGTTCAAGAACGGAGCTCTGAATGTGGACTTTGAGGTTTCAAAAACCCAAGTCAGGCCCAGTGGCTCTCTTTTCCTACTGCCTTCAGATCTGGATGTAGAATTCTCGGCTACCATGTCTGGCTGCAGGTTGCTGTGCTCCCTGCCATGGGGATAATGGGCTAAAAAGATCTACCTAGTCTTATTCCCATCAGTAAATACTGTTCAGTGCAACTACTGCTGTTTATATGTCTTTCATCAACCTAGTTCTGGATACAAATGATTATGTCAATGACACATATCAAATGCTGGTTGATGAATAATGTTACTAAAGATGAATATTTACTTTTTTAATAGCTCTATTTTGAATACAGCTTTATTTACTTATTTGAAAATGTACAAATAAAGAACAGTATAAAACTATAAGCATAGAATTGGTCTCAGATTTAATTTTCTAACACAGATAACACCTTAGAAATCTTAAATTAGAAGAGGGAGAGTGTGTGTTTGTACTCTCTTTTAATGAGAATCACTGATTGGCATGAATTCACAAAAGTACAAGGACTTTGCCTAGCTGGGGGATTGTTCAATAATTTCTCCTTTAAGGGCTAAGTTTGGATGCTCCTTAAACCTTGAATAGACTCAGTTACTTGGATCTTCTATTATTTTATGAAAACTGCTTTGGGTTTGTATAAATGTGCATGGCAGTGGGCCCAAAGCTTTATATCATATGTATAGTGGATACAGTACAAAACACTTGGGTAAAATCCCTGTGAATATGTCAAAATACTAAATCGCAGTGTTTAGATATGATATTGGAATTAAACTTTTTCTTTAGAAATGATTACTCTAAAACTTTTTGAATAAACATTCTAGTTTTTAAAAATTCTTCTTGTACACAATTTATTTTTGTCATATGCATCCTCTACAAATTCTCTCCAGCTACCTTTATACCTCCTGACCAAAATACATTAAAGCCTTTAAGAATGGTTTGGGTACTTTTTGTTTATAGAACCTTGGTAATTAGGTAATCTTTTATGAGCTTTCATTTTCAAATTTGTAAAACTGCTGTAGTCAATATTTAATTTAATTCACATGGCAATCCTCTAAGAGTGGGATTATTTTATCCAAATTTTGCAATGAGAAAAAGAAGGACTAACGATCTACCTAGTCTTGCCTCCATCAGTCAATATTTTTCATTGTAACCACTACTGTTTCCATATCTTTAATTACCCTAGTTCTGAATATAGGCTCATCCTACATGGAGACATGCCCTTTCTGACTATATTAACTTTACCTCAAACATGCCCAAATCTAAAAGAGATATTTACACAAAGCACTCACAAGATCCAAAGCAGTGATGGACAAGAGCTATTCAGTGCAGTATCTTATTCATATATGTTTCATGTTTTCTATATCTATGTAGACAGAATTCTATCCTTGCCTCCTTCTTCCAGCAATGGTATTTATATATTAGTACTGGATGGATATGAGGAAAAAAATGCCTAGTATAAATTACAATCACTCTGATATATTTGTTTCAAGATTAATTTGATGTGCAATCTCATTTATCTTTATTTTTAAAAGTGGATGACAATTCATGAATAAGTAACCTTACAATACTTTAAAATAAACAAATAAATACTTCAAACCTTCACCACCTTGAAACTCCTTCCAAAGTCATTATCGTGATGATCAACCCACGTGTTAAGTTGAGACATTTGGTATATATACACATAAGTGTGTGTATATACACATATATGAAAAACATTATATACACATATATGTAGCTTCTGACCTTGCTCTGTATCAACAGGGCACTAACTTAAGTCAGGAGATCCCTACAGGCACCTTAGCTTCCATCTTTCTCTTATCTTTTAAAATGCTTTAAAGTGCAAAGAAAGGCTCACAGGTAAAAGTAAAAATAATTTTACATATGATGGTTTTGGTGATAGGGAGTCTTGAATGACAACGCAATTCCTACAGCGAGACATTGTAATGAGATCAAAGTGTTTACAACTTCAGTGCTGTCAGTCAAATACTTCCATCAATGAAATGAATTCTTGGCCGCAAGCCACAAATGTGCTTTGAGAAATTAAAAGCATATGAATACACTGGTGCTTTTATTATTGTCCTGAGTGAGATGCTTCACATCTCATGTTGAATAAAAATAATACATGTTCAACATACTCATAATTTAAAAAATATTAAGAGAAACAAATCACATAAATGTTAAAGTTTAGGTATGATTGTGATTTGCATAGGCAATAAAATAATATTGTTTAGGACTTTTAGGGGTGCTTTATATCCAAACAAATAAACTACATAATTGTCTAATTTCTTCAATAAAATTTTTGGCTTATTTCCAGAGAATGAACTTATAGATAGCTTTAGAGAAAGGAAAATAGAGGGGAAGAACATGATCATCATTCATAAGCATGAAAATGTCATGACATACTTCATTATTTTGCACAATTAATGAAAACAAAAATAATACAAGCAATACAACCAGTAGATCACACAAAATACAAACTTATAAACATTCAAAACATATTTTAACCCCATTTTACTAAACATGCAAAGTATTTCAAAACTTTGTAAGATTGAGCATTCCTTGTTAGGTGACGAAGGAAGGTCATTGGTAAATTAATAAAGAAACTGCTTGGCCTGATAGGTTAGAACATAGGTGGGTGGAGTAAACAGAACAGAATGATGGGAGGAAGAGGAAGTGAGATAAGATGCCTCAAAGAGATGCCATAGCTCTGCTCTCTGAGGCAGACGCAATGAAGCTCCGACCCAGGATGGATGTAGGCTAGAATCTTGCTGGTAAGCATACCTCGTGGTGCTACACACATTAATAGAAATGGACCAAGAAGTGTTTAAATGAATACAGTTTGTGTGTCGTTATTTTGGGGCATAAGCAAGCCAGGCGGCCGGGAGCTGGGTGGCAGGAATGCAGCCCGCAGGTCCTGACTATAAAAGTTAGGTTTATTGTCTTCACATTCCTAATCATAATGTTTGGACCTGGAGGATTATTAGTAATACATGATTATATTTTTAGAATGAGTTACAAATAGCTCCAAGTAATTACATCTTAAACTCAGTTATTTTACTTAACAGTATTCTGTCTGTTGGCAAGATAACTCCCATTGAAATATCATACATGATCTTCAGAGGATCCTTGAACACCTAGAACAGTATCAAAATTACTTCTTGTTTAATTTTTTTTGTAAAATCTATAGCAGATAAAATTAGATCTTATGCTTATCAGAGTGTAGGTCCCATATCATCAAGGAATGGATAAAAGAAAATACTCTGGTCCACTCTAGACTTATTTGACTAGTAATGCTGAGGATGAGATCTAAGAATCTTGGCTTTATCAAGTTCTTATCATGACTCTAGTGCATATTAAAGGTTGAGAACAGCAGTTCTGGGAAAGACTTTCCAACTGCAGATCTTAAAATATTTTTTCAAGCTTTGGTTTGCTACATCTAAGGACTTTTGAAATTATTGCTTTGCCCATGTCCTGATTTTTATGTAGGTTCTGGTTCCTACTCTGGTTTTCATGTTTACACAGCAAGGGCACTCATCAGCTCCCATTTCATTTTTAAACTTGTCTTCATTGCTGCTGCTCGGATCTAGGACTTATAAGCACTCTACTGGCACGGGAGAATTGTCTGTATTCTGTCAATCATGTTTTAAATAAATGCTGATTGGCCAGGCAGGAAATATAGGTGGGAAAACCAGACAGGAAGTAGAAATGATGTAATGAGAACAGGAGAATTCTTGGAAGGAGGAAGTTGATTCCTCCCACTCCTGCCCAGATCACCGAAGCAGCAGGATGTGATCTGCCCCACGGAAAAAAGGTACTGAGCCACATGGCTAACATAGATCAGAAAAATGGGTTAATCAAGATGTGACAGTTAGCCAGTGAGAGGGTAGAGCTAATGGGCCAATCAGCTTATAATTTATGGAGACCTATGTGTGATTTTCTTTGGAGCTAAACAGTTCTGGGATAAAGGGCAGGACAGAAACCCCAACAAACTAGACGTCCCCTCATGTTACACTCTACCCCAGAGTGCATGCCTTTAGAATCAGCCAACATAAAGAAGCAACAAATACAGTATTTTGTGTGATATGGCTATGATCCCCCTCCCAAAGAAGTAGAAAGTCTAAGGTGTGGTTAAACTATCAAACTATCTACTTTCTGAGCATTGTGACTCAGCAGATGGGAAAAGAGAAAACAATGTCTTATATCTTTATTGTCACTGACACTTCTGAAGTTATATATTTTGAGAAACTATTTGGTAGTATCCAAGATGACTAATGAATCATTTAAACAATATTTGCTATCCACAGTTAAATAGATTGTAATGATAGGATTCCCATTCAACTGCATATCTAGAAATCAGAAGTCTATATTACTTATCTCTATGATTTTTTAATAGGCAGTCTGGGTACAATAATGATATTATCTAGAATTTACATAATCAACATTCAATTACTCACAAGGTTATAAACTGTCTGTAATCAACCTATTTGCCCTGCTTTTAGCTCATTATCACTACAGTTATTATTGTTTCATTAAGAAATAGGAACCAGCACTCGGGAGGCAGAGGCACGTGGATCTCTGTGAGTTCGAGACCAGCCTGGTCTACAGAGCTAGTGCCAGGACAGGCTCCAAAGCCACAGAGAAACCCTGTCTCGAAAAACCACAAAAAAAAAAGAAAAAAAAAGAAATAGGAGAAGAATGAAATAAAATTAAATATGTCAAATTCTAAGAACTTTAGAATAACAATATATGAAAATCATGCCCCCACTATAGATTTTGGGTCTAATCTCTTCAAGCCTATGGAAAATAATATAGACAACAAAGTAAAAATGATTTTATAAAAATAACAGTTGATTAAAATCCACAGAGCCCATTCTATTTCTGAATATCTGTAGTGGATCATAATAATAAACTTAGAATATAACTTTTAAAATATAGCTAGCTTCACAAATGTCAAAATAAAATAATTTAACCTTTAGAAGTGCAACTGTTATATGAACCCATGAATCACAGTTTATCCATCTGAAGACATAATGTATATACATTTCATTGACCTTTGTAAGTGGGACTGTGAGCCCTTCCCATAAGATTAAAAACAAAATTTTAGGTTGTCATGGCTCATACCTTGAATCCTAGAATTGAGAAGTACAGGTAAAGTGATCTTTGTAAGTTCTAAGTCTACTAGAGCTACATAGCAAAACCCTATCTCTAAATGAATAAGACAAAAAGGAGCACATATCACTCCAGTCTTAATGGGCCCCTTCCCACAAACCATCTTCAGGTATAGAGCCCCAATTCATGTAGTTATCCTCTTCTACCTCCATCCACAAGTCTCGTTCCCATGTCTAGCTGGCCAGCTTAGATTTAGCCCCAAATTAAATTTCACCCACCTTATCAAGTCCACTCATCCTGGCTGTATACACTTTCTGTCTTCTCTAAGCAAACACCAGACTTGCACCACCAACCACACTCATTGTGACTAAGAGAAGACCATTCTTCTAGAGGGGCATCATTAGCCCCACAACAGCAACTCCACCAAGTCTTGCAACTGGCCATGGCCACATGTCCCACACCTACTTTTTTATACCCCTTCTCACACACACTCACTTCAGGTAGGCAGCCCCAACTCATGTCACTTGCTCAATCTACTCTTGCCAAGAGCATTTATCCCTAACCTTAGCTGGGCAACATAGATTTTCCCCATGTAACTCTGCTACACCAAATATTTAAGCGATTCCCAATGCTTAGGATCTATCAGATACTGCCTTGAAATGCTTTTAAATATTTTAGTTTCTATTCTTCAAAGGAATCTTTTTGAAAAACACAATTGTTATCATTTTACCGATATAATCTTCAATTTTGATTGATAATTAACAAATGACTAAAACATTAGTGTAAGATATGTTCAGATACCCCTTCAAGGCTATGTCTAGAAATGATTATCTGTAGGAAGATCTGACGGAGGAAGGTCATCGGCTAATAAAGAAACTGCCTTGGCCCATTTTATTGGTTAGAACATAGGTGGATGGAGTAAACAGAACAGAATGCTGGGAGGAAGAGGAAGTGAGCTCAGACTGAATAGCTCTCCTCTCTGGGGCAGACGCCTCAGACAGAGGTCATGTTCCCCTGTCCGCAGCACACGCCATGAAGCTCCAATCCAGGAGGGACATAAGTTAGAATCTTCCCAGTAAGCGCACCTTGGGGTGCTATACACATTATTAGAAATGGGCTAGTCCAGCTGCAAGAGTTAGCCAAGAAGGGGCTAGATATAATGGGCCAAGCAGTGTTTAAAAGAATACGGTTTGTGTGTTGTTATTTCGGGTAAAGCTAGCCAGTGGCAGGAGCTGGGTGGCAGAATGCAACTCGCAGCTCCCCACAACAAAGATCTTCCAAGAACTGGGTAGCATCTGTCATGGTTGGGATCCTGAACTAAATACAAATGCATGAAGGAGAAAATCAGCTGATCACTTACATTCCTCTCTTACTCTGCTTCCTGATCCTCTGAAATATGAACAAACAGCACCAATTTCCTGCTGCCACTTATGAAAGCGGTGCCAAGCCCATGCCTTCCCTGACACTATGAAGCACAACTTTTTCCTGTAACATAAAAACGAATCATAACTCCTTTATATTGCTTTTTGTCAGATATTTAGTCATGGTGATAAGAAATGTAACTAATGCAAAGAAAGTAAGGTATAACATTCCACTTGCTCCAGGGCACACAGCTTTTTAATATGAAGTGTAGTGAATAAACCTCACCAGTATTTCTCAAGAGCAAACCCCTGCCACTCTGCTCTTGTGAGTAACATACACATTTTATACAGGGCACACACTATCACATGAGTCAATATATTCATTAATTCTCCTGCTAACTTTGTCATAAAAATCACATATCTCCACATTATACTCAGAACGTTGGAGCTCTGTTCATTGTTTTACTGAAACACATATAAAGCATTAAAGAAAAACTCACCCAGTTTCCATAGAAAATATATGATATTTAAAATCTGGCAAGTCTATCAGAACATGTCTCAAATATGTCTTTCTGCGGAACAAGGTATTAATTTAGGTCAATGACTTGGTGAGGAACTGATTTTAGATTTAGGCATATATACACATACAAAACAATATGTTTTAAATGAGGTCATTGAAAGTCAGACTTGACAATATCATTTATATTATAGTGTTTTTTAAGTTACACATTAGATTACAAGACAGATAACCAAATATGTGTCTTCTAAATAGCCATGAAACTTTCCTTAAGGATTATCTTGTAATAATATGCCCTTCCTCACAAATCGTTTCCAAGATAGAATCTGATATTTATTTATTCGTTTATTTATTTATTTATTTACGTATTTATTTTATTGCCATTGTGTGAGGCAGTATCTTGTTGTATAGCACAAGCTAGCCTTGACCCCAAGATTCCTCCACCCCAGCCTCAAGAGTTTTTATGTCAAGGTGTTAACCACCATGACCATTAATATGACTTTTTTATTTTACCTCTACTCTCTCCCATACATTACTTTATTTCCCCTCCCTTCACCATACTATTCTCATACTCCTTTAAATTAATAAGAGAGTTATCCTAACCATGTTAAGTCTTCACAAACAGTATTATTTCAGATAAAAATCATAGTCTATAGAGCCTTCTCAATTTCTTCCATCAAATATATCTTTTAATTTTTAAAAATTTATTATTAGTATATATACACATCACTGAAATACCATGGTGCATATGTGTAATGCAGAGGAAATTTTACTATTTTATTGAAAATGTGTTTTTTTTGCATACAATGAATTCTGATCACAGTTTCCCCTTCCTTGTCTTACCCTAGATCCTCACCCCGACCTCAGCCATTCAATTCTGAGAAAAGCTTTCAGGAATTGTGCTCTTCACTTTTGTACCTGTCCTGGGGATCCAACTCAGCTTGACAGACACATATGACAAAATATTTATCCAATGGGTTGTCACACAGTCCCCACATTTATCTTTTCTGTGACATGTATTCCCTTAAAATAATGATAATGTCTTTTTACTTTGTATACTGTAGTAGTTAGGAGCAGTGGAGCTGCGTCCCTGGCACCCAGCCGCCTGCACGGCTAGCTTTACCCGAAATAATTACACGGAAACTGTATTCTTTTAATCACTGCCTGACCCATTAGTTCCAGCCTCTTATTGGCTAGCTCTTACATATTGATCTAACCCATTTCTATTAATCTGTGTAGCCCACGAGCTGGCCTACCAGGAATGATCTTAACCTGCATCTGCATGGAGTGGGAGAATCATGGCGACTCCTCGACTCAGCTTCTTTCTCCCAGCATTCTGTTCTGTTTACTCCACCCACCTATGTTTTAACCTATGAGGGCCAAGCAGTTTCTTTATTGCTTAACCAATGAAATCAACAGATTGATATATGACACTCCCACATCAGTATACAAAATACTTGGGAGAAAGCAGTTGGTGTGGGAGAATTGTCTGTAATCTGTCAATCATGTTTTAAATAAATGCTGATTGGCCAGGCAGGAAGTATAGGCAGGAAAACCAGACAGGAAGTAGAAATGATGCAATAAGAACAGGAGAATTCTGGGAAGGAGGAAGTTTATTCGTCCCTCTCCTACCCTGATTCTGAAGAAGCAGGATGTGACCTGCCAGCTAAAAAAGGTACTGAGCCATATTGCAAAAATAGATCAGAATAACGGGTTAATATAAACTACAAGGGCTAATAATAAATATGCTGACCTAATGGGCCAATCAGCTTTATAACTTATGGAGTCCTCTGTGTGATTTTCTTTGGGTCTTGCTGGCTGTAGGGTACCGGGTGGAACAGAAACCCCAACAAACAGCACCCTCCGTGTTACAAGCAGTAATGGAAGTTCTATCAATATTTTTATATTGCTGAATAAATATGTGTCTATAAGTAAATCTGTTAGAAATTTCTTTATATTCAGCCATATAGAATGAGCACATGTACTTATGTACCATTTTATCAACATCTAATACTAACTGACATTTGTTTATAATTAAAGAGTCTCTGACATTTTAGAGTACATGGTTTCCTTACACTTATTGTAGACATGACTAATTAAAATTAACAACAATTTTACATTTGAAACCCACATATTTGTATAATAAGAACAGTGCATATATAAAAAAATAAAAAAAATTAAGTTGGGAAATCTAAAGGTCAAGCATGATGATCTTCCTAATTCATTAATAATAAGATCAAGATCATATTCTGGGCTGATAACCATGAGTTCTCACTCCTATACATAAGTAAGTTCAATGTGGCTATCTTTGGGAATACACTGCTCTGTTATCCTGGAAATATAATCATTTTTCATCATTTTCATAAAAATATCTGAGAATTATTTCCATTCTATGAAATGAAGATGATCATGTTACCCTTTTCATATACTTTTTTTTTCTGGTGGAAATCTGTAATTTTTTGTTCAAATGAAATCTTCATGCAACTGGTGAGCAGACTTTAATTACAGTAGAAAGGGCATTACTGAGGTTAGGTTAAATAGGAAATAAATCTTTAACAGAACAGGGTCTTAGTGAGGGAAAGGATTCCTAGGAAACCAGGGGCTATATTTGGGAACAACTCCCTCTAAAAATTATCTTTAAAATAATCATTGAAGAAGAATACATTTACAACTGTAATTTGAAGGCAGTGGCAAATTGCTTGTCTCAATTGGGCAAGATCCTATTATTAACACATGGGTCCCATCAAAATTATGCAATATGATTAAAACTGCTTTGGAAAGAAAAATATGAAAACAATCTCACGCCTCTTCTAAAATAAAAATAAGCCAATATATACTTTGTAGCATTCTATGACTCCTGTTGGAAAACTACCTGTTGGCAAGTAGTATTCACACAAAGTAATAGTAGCTGAATATAGTAACCCAGGCTTTTTGATAAAATGTGTTTTATAACTCAATGATACTTATGCATTGCTAATTACTTCTTAATTATGAAACTATTTAAATAACAGTCAACTCTTAGTTAAATATAAAACATATGTTAAACTTAAATAGTTATAAAATAGCCATGGACTTTATCCAATTTATTCTAAGTAGTGGTAGGTACTTAATTAAACATTCTCTAGGCTGGGAAGCAATGAAGAAAAATAGTTGTGTATTAAAAGCCAGTGGAAGTTAAAACAATTTGCTTCCAAATAGAAACAAGGTTTGGGTTTCACTTCTGCTACATTAAGTGTTCCACTGAAGCATACTAATAATTTTTCTACTGTACCATAATCAGAAAACTTAATCTAGGGAACAGGAGAATGCAATTGCCATTGCAAGTATTAAAGGTCTTTCTTCCTGTCAGTCAGTTTCAGTAACTAAACAAAATCCAAACACTCTTTAATGTTCTGTAGCTATTGGCTAAGTTTCCAGTTGAGGATAGTTTTTATATACTCTTAGAAGCATAAAGTAAATTTGAAAAAAATCCCCATATTAAGTAATAATCATTATCACTTATTTGTTCCATAGAGGATAGAATTTCCTTATCATATTGACTCAAGAAATTCAATCCCAAACTGAACAGATATTTAAGGTATTTCATAAACATTAATCTAGACTTTTATCAAAGAAATATAGCTGAGGGACTAATGTTTTAATAACTTCAATGCTTGATTTCTGATTCAATAAAAATTATTACTTTATACTTGCCACTACAATGCAAAAGTGCAAAAAGAAAAATGCAGAAGTCTATTAGTTCAGAAGAAAAAGGTAGATTTGTGTGCTATTTTAGATGACTGCAATCATCAAAAAAGTAAAAGTATACAAAGATTGTAAAACATCAAACAACAGTCTTCAAATATCCAAATGAAATGTTTGACCAAGGTTATATGATTCCAATATTGTGTGCCTCATGCATTTGATTTATAAATGATCATGAATTTATATTAAATGAAGAAAAATTTATAAGACTGAAGATGAGTCCCCTTGTGATTCAAGTAGGGAAATGTTCTGTCTTTTCATTCTCTTACATGCCTGTTTGCACAGCAGATACTTTTGTGTTTTATACCACATTTCTCAGCCCATATTTTATCAAGGTTGTGTTTTGGGGTAAATCCCTAATTGTCATTGTTTCCTATTTCAATCACTTAAGTTGTGACTGATTAGATTGCATTGGCTTTAGGGACCCAAGGTTTTTCTGATATTAAAAAAAAAAGCTACTCAGCCTCTGTATTATTCTGTAATATCTAAGACATTGGTATTTAGAAAAGGAAGAACATATGGCATCCCCAAATTCATGCAGTTGTAGATAGTATAGAATTTAATTTTTTTCAGTTGCTTGCATGTAGCTATATGCCACAGGCTGGCCATCAATGACCTTCAAATGTTCAGCATTTACACACCTGTACACCTGAATAGAGTAGTTATCATTCATCCCATCTATTTGATGAAATATTACATCACCTGATCTCCCATGACCCATTACTATTTAATTATCTGCCTTCTGAAGTTCCTGTAATTTTATATAACAAGCTCCTTAGGTATAAGTTGTCATAAAGACAGAATTTAGAAGTCAATAAAGAACCCGTTTTTTCTTTTGTTTCTTGCACTCATACAAGTATGAAAATCAGGAAAGTCAGTAAATATTCAAACTCAACACACTGCTGGAAATATAGTGAGTGTTAATAAGGGGTGCTGGTTATTGATTTCAACTGGAGTACATCTAGCATGCATAAAAGCCATAGGGTCTGGACCTTTCGCTCCTCTTGACCTGTACTTCAGTTTACACTTGATATTATCCAATAGGTCCAAAAGAACTAGCAAGACCAAAAAGAATCAACTCATATACGACTTCATAAGAATTCAGATACGGAAAGGAAAATCAGAGTTGCTGAGGAATCCCATCTGGACGGGTGAGTCTGTGCTATCCAGGGGCGGATTGTCCCGGAAGAGAGCACAAACACCCCTCCCCCAGCTCCTGCTGCAGGGCTGTCTTTCTTTTGCACGACCCAGCACCCCTCCCCAACCCTGCCCTGCTCTATGCTAGGACCAGTCCTCAAGAACAGTTTTAAGCTCCTACTCTAAGGCTACCCACCCAGAGCAGTGAGTGCCTGCCTACCGGGCAGGCCTCAGGGTCCCCTGTAGGGGAGCCCGGGCACCTTCAGCTCCTGCGCCAGGCTTCCTGTGCTCTTCTGGATACTGCCCCCTTTGCTCCGTTCATCCCTTTGTCACCGGATCACTGGGCTACCTGGTGGCCCTGTTTAGTTGCTGAGGAATCCCATCTGAACTGGTGAGTGTGTGCTATCCAGGGGTGGAATGTCCCGGAAGAGAGCACAAACCCCC
>NW_004949169.1:1724186-1752621 GCF_000317375.1 Microtus ochrogaster | reverse complement strand
GAGAGGAGGGGGGACAGGTTAGGAGGGGGGGAGCTTGGGAGGGGGGAGAGTGGGAGGAGTGGGAGGCTGGGAGGAGGCGGAAATTTTTTTTTCTTTCTTAATAAAAAAAAAGGCTTGGATATAAAGAAAAAAAAAAGAAAAGAAAATCAATCAACTGCCCTAATTAATTCAGTCTGTATGTTTTCCCTGTGCTAAACTTCCTTTACTGATTCTAAATACTTTCCATTCTCACAGCCAAGAAGTTTCTCCCCACAGAATTTTTATCTCATCTGTTTCTAAACCTCTTTAGGTTTTAGCTCAACTCCTTCCTCAGGATAAGTATAAATTCTCTCACATATTTCTACAGAGTGCCTACACTGTAAAATGAAATTTGTTACTATATTTGCAGTAGTATTTTATACCCATTGCTCTGTTTTGGCTATCTATGAACCCCAAATTACACTGAAACTTACTTGAAGGTGAAGATTATTTCTAATTATTCTCTCTTTTTTCTCCTGGCACAATAATCAACAAGTCACCAGGCAGTGAAGCCTTAATCTTTTAGAGAGAATGTGAAATAAAGAAACGTTTTAGGAAAGTCTGATTTACTGTCTTCTCCCTCAATCTCTGTTTTTAAATCACATACAAGTTTCTGTATTTACTTAACCTTTTATTCCTTCTCTGGCCACAAGTATAGAGAACCTTGTTTTTAATAAAAGGGGAATACTTTTTAAATTAAACATTCATGTGTTCTTGCCCCATTTTTCTTTATTTTTATAAATATGCTACTCAAGAAATTTAGATACACAGGTTTATAATTTTGAGCTTCAGAGAGCTACAACAGCAGAAGAGACAAGCTTGAACTTGATGAATTTCATTCTGCTTACTCAATCTTAAAGTTAAGTTTTATTCTAGGGCTTCTGAATGATGTTGTGGAATATTACTTTATGTAAATATGTATTGCATTTGTTTATGCTGCAGAATATTACTTTAACATTTTAAAGCTGTAGTACATTTGTTTATCCTGCATTTGTTCAATGATGTAAAGATGGGCCTAAGTCACCTTGAGGGCTTACAAAAAGCTGAAGGGCCAGATAACTAGGCAGAAGAGGAATAGGTGGGGCTGGCAGGCAGAGAGAATAAGGAGGAAAGTGAATCTAGGCTCAAGAAGAGAAAGCACTTCCATCCATTTGCATGTGAATTTCAAGATGTCATTGTTTTTTACCACTGAGTAGTACTCTAATGTGTAAATGTGCCACATTTTCCTTACCCATTCTTTGGTTGAGGGGCATCTAGGTTGCTTCTTGAGTGAGGTAACCCAGACCCCAAAAATAAACATAGTATGTACTCACTCATAAGTGAATAGATACTAGCTGTAAAGCAAAGGATATTGAGTCTATAGTTCATGATCGTAGAGAAGGTAAGTAACAAGGAGAACCCTAAAAAAATATATCCACCTGAAAAGGAGAAATAGACAAGATTACCCGGCAAAATTGGGAGCATGAGGGTGGAGGGCAAAGGGAGAGTGGAAGGGGAGAGGAAGAGAGAAGGAGAAGGGGGAAGAGAACTTCAGGGAACCGGATGGTCAAGATGGAGTAAGGAGAGAGGTGAGAGCAAAAAAAAAAAAAGAGATATTTTGATTGAGGGAACCATTACGGGACTAGCAAGAAACCTGGACTAGAGAAATTCTCAGAAATTCACAAGGCAAGGTTGACCCCAGCTAAGACCCTAAGCAATAGAGGAGGGGGTGCGAGAACTTGCCTTGCCCTGTATTCAGACTGATGAATAAATAGCTTACATATCACCATAGAAACTTCATGCAGCAACTGATGGAAACAGAGAGAGAGACCCACATAGGAACACTGCTTTGAGCTCCCACAGTCCAATTGAAGAGTGGGAGGAGTGAGAATATGAGCAAAGAGGACAAGACCATGATGGGGACACCCACTGAAATAGTTTTACCTGAGTTAACAGGGGCTCACCAACTCCCACAGGACAGGAAAGGAACCAGCATAGAATCAAATTGCTCCTTCTGAATGTTGTTGACAGTTGCATTGCTGGGGTAGACTGGGGGGCCACTAGCAGTGGCCCTGAGATTTATCCTTCCTGCTTGTACTGGCTTTTTGGGAACCTATTCTCTTTGGATGGACACCTTGCTCAGCCTAGATATAGTAGAGAGGGCCTTGGACCTTCCCCAAAGCAATGTGCCTTACCTTCCCTGACTAGTGGACGGGGGTAGAGGAAGTACCTGGACGGGATGAGAAGAGGGAGTGGGAACTGAGAATGGTATGTCAAATGAAAAAAGATAGTTTGTCTTCATTTTTTAAAAAATAAAATAAAAGTAGAGAGAAACTAGAACAAGGGAGAAAGAAAGATAGATGCCCAGGAGCAGGCTGACAGGCAGTCTGCTGCCAGTCAGACACAGAGTAAGACATACATAATGAAAGAAAGATAAAAAGGCCTGAGGCAAAATTGTAGGTGAAAAGAAACAGGCTAATTTAAGTTTTAGGAGCTAATGGGGCAAGCATAAGATAAGGACAATCATTCTTAATTAATAATAAGTCTCAGTGTCATGATTTGGGAACTGGTTAGTGACCCAAAAGCAAGCCTGGTACAGGGGGAAAGACTCTGGATGGTCTGTGTGACACGTTTCTTAGACTCTACCTATATACTGACTAATCCCTAAAAATCTTTGTCTTTTGTGTTTGAATTATTTTTCAAACTCCACTGCTTCCTAACTCTCACAAAAGTGTAAAACAATTATTTATTCTTTGCTATTTGTGTGGTGATATGAATAGCCGGAAAGGTAATGGCTTAAGTTCAAAGATCAAGTAGGTAATAAGTAAAAGAAACATTGCTACAATCCAGGTTTTCTTGTTCCTCCACTACTCTCCACTGAAAAGCAGGAGCTTATTGTCTGCACTAAACAGAAGGACATTCAGTATATCCACTGTATGATGTACTATTCCAGGCAGTGTGGCTTTGCAGGATTATGTAAGTGTCACATTTATCGTTAGCTCACAAATCTTGGGGAAAATCAGAAAGGCCAAAAGTCTTCACTCCTAACTTCTCCTCTTGGTATAAATATTTCTCCTAATAAGTTGTCACAAGCAATAAATTATTTATGACAGCTATTTTGAAAACAGGAAGGACTGGGAAAATCTAACATTTAAAGGAAATCTGCACATTTCCGACGATATGCAACTATTCTAAATACTGATACTCTGATTGTCCACTGTAACAAAGTATTCAGTAAATATTTCATGAATGAACTAAATGATGGGAATCCTGGAAAATTTATTATTGTAGAATGAAGTAATTGAGAAAAATACATTCAAGAGTATTTGCAAGGGTTGAATGATGTTTCGTGTGTTGCTCTAGGATAAAGCAACCATTTTAAGAACATTATCAGGCAGAGTTTATCATTTCTTAAAGCACATAACTTTTCTATTTATGTAACAATTTTTTATTTATTTTACGTACCAACAAGCTTCCCATTCCTCTTCTGCTGCTGTCTCCAAAACTTTATAGTCCCTATCCTCAGTTCTTAGTAAGATAATGTCTATATAAACTCACAGTTTATATTGATATTTTAAACTCCAGAAAATTAGATGCTTTTACTATGTCTTGTTTTTGCTACTATTTCTTTCCTTACTGGCATGTTTGTTCTGGTTTTTTACCTTTTATTCTCCTTTATTTCTCCCTAGCAGAACCTTTCACTGTAGAGCAAATGTCATGCTCTCCAGCATTATGGCTGTCATCCAGCTGATTGCAGCACCTTTGCTTTGAGCTTTTTCTTTGTGCTACATTTATGTCATCAGTTAATAAAAAAAAATATTTTCAAGTTCCATTTCTTCCGGGGACTTTTACAATGGTGTTTTCTTTTTTTAGGGTTTATTTTATTCCACTCCCTACCATAAATTTAACTGGTCTGTCTGATGATTTCTTAAAGAAACACGTGAAAGGCAAGTGAATTCAAATGCCAACCTATTAAATGACACCTTCAAGCTGACGGCTACCACGTTTATGGAAAATTTTTCATTGTTAAAAGTGAAGCTACTTTTAAAGAATTTAAAGATAAGAAACCACACAAATTACAAAAACAGCTTGAGAAAGGAGGTTCTTTGTATATTTTAGAATATGTATTTAAGAAAAAATAAAATGACATTTATTTCCTTCTTTTTAAAAAAAGAAACACATCGAAGGTGGGATGCCATGCTAAGCTTTAAGTTTCGGGGAGGGCTTGATCTTGTCCCAACTTAATGTGCCAGACTTTATTGACTCCCCAAGGAAGCCCTTACCCTTTGGGAAGAGTGTATGGGAGTAGGCTAAGTGGAATACAGGGAGGCGGGAGTAAGGGTGGGGGGAGAACTGTAGATGGAATGTAAAATGAAATTTAAAAATATAAATTAAAATAAAAAAGAAACATAGCTATTCAATAGTAGAATTTACTGCCAAACTCCAGTATATCATCTGATTCTTCAATGACAAATGTGAGACAGTCTTTTTTGAATGTCAAGGAAAATGGGGATTCAGAAATGTGAACACTGAGAACTCTAAAATTATGAATTAATTTGTTAAAGTTTGGATGTAACATGTAGTTGAGCATAAAATAGGTTCACGTGTTTGCACACTTAGTCGTCAGCTTGTTTGTCTTTTTTAGGAAAGTAGTTGAAATCTTTACAAATTGAGATGATATATACCAATAGGACTAGCTGAAGAGGCAGAAGTAGTAAAATCATGAACTCGAAGCAAACCTGAACTGTACATAAAAAAGACAAGTTCCACAACCTTCTCTAAAGTAGGTTTAGACAGTGACTTGTTTACCTGCTTCATAGTCTTCAGAATTATTTCTAAGTACACTTGTCTACAGAAGGTAGCAAAAGGGTAAGACATGCTTTAATTAATATGATAGAAGATGTCATGTATAATGAGGAAAGCGCCCACTGCATTATTACAAGGCCAAACAATATTATGGAATGCCAGTAGTACCCCTGTTAAATAAAGCAGTTTCCATATTTCAATTAAAATGTATCATAATTGACTTCAGTAAAAATGTCTCTCTTGACCTTATTTATCTAGCAGTAATGGGGTCATTTATGTCAGTAGTGTTACCTTAGTATACAACCAACAGCCTTTATATTTCAATTGAAATGAAACATAACTGACTTGAACTAAAATTGATATTATGACATGTTTCCTTGTATTAATAAAATCATTCATGTAATGATATTCCTAATCAATCATCATTGCAAATATTGTTTATTTTAAATTTATTAGTAATTATTAATAAAGTAAATTATATATGGAAATTTTTAATAATGAAATGATTATGTCAGTATCTTGAAATAAATTATACTATATTATTATACTAATTTAAAGCAAAAACAATATTTACAATTAGATGAGGCATGATTAAATATAATTTGTCTATCACCTTGTAGGCCAAACTAATATATCACAATAAACACTGGGTAACGTAGATGAAAATAGTGTTTGTCTGCTTCAAGGGATAAACAAGTGAGGATGAATTTTGGCACTTGTCAGCCTATGATAAATTACAACCAGGCTAATACTTGTCAGTGCAGTAATAACTGATCATGCTCTAAGCAGCACCAAGGGAGAAAGGTGATGAACATCCTACAAAAGAAAACTTTTCTAATCACAATAATGACCCTAGTTGAGAGCACTGTAATTATCTACCAACATCCTCATTGTCAATTCTGTGCTTCAAGTAACTACCTTGATAACAATCAAAATCAATTTATACCACAAATTCTAATTAACAGTGTAAAAGTAAGCAATACAATAACATAGTAATTCTGGAAGTCTTTCAAAAAATCTATCTCCACAGATTCCTTATAAAAATCAGGGCATACAGAGTGAAGTCTTTTTATTTCTAAATCCTAACTCATATGAATTAGTCTTAATAAATGAGATAAAACACTAAAAGTATGTGATGCATAAAAATGTTTCAGATGCAGAAATATAAAAAAATAAAATATTTAAGAGTCTAAAGAAGTCTAAATATTCCCTATACACAATTCATAAAATTAGAAAGTTATCACCTTTGCCAACAAAAAATAATGAATAAAATACTTAGCTTTAATATATTTATACTATTTCCAAAAATTATATAACTCTAGAGTCAAATCAAAAGTTTCTTTTTCAATCACATGGCTAAAAACATCAGAAGAATCTTTCAATATATTTTGGAAATATAAACACATAAAAGACAAAGAAATTGGATATTAAAATTACCTCATTAATTGAAACTCATAAAATTCATACATCCATTACTTATACTTCTAGATATAAAACTTTACTTATAGGACAACTTTTGAAATAAAATATATAGAACATAAAACTTGCCATTTTACTCACTAATAAGAATATAATTTAACGGCTTTGAGTACTCTCATGTTCATTGCCACCATCAATCTCTAAAAATCTTCCCAGATATAAGTGGTATATTTATTAAATAACACTTAACCATATTCTCCTCTCCTAGCCCCTTGAAAGCACCATTCAAAATTCTTTTTCTTTGAATCTGGTTACCATAGGTAAGTCGAAATATGAGATCATTAGATGAAGCTGTCCTATGTGTCTGGTTTATTTTCCATAACATAGTGAACTCAAAGTTCATTCATAGTGTGGCATGTTTCAGAATTATTTTCCTTTTTAAGTCATTGATATTCTGTGTATATAAATACTACATTTCGTTGATTTCTATATCTTCAGATGGACATTTGAGTGGCTTCTCTATTTTACTATTGTGCTTGAATAAATCTGGGCTTTTAAATTGATTTTTACTGAGCTCTACATTTTTCTATGCTCCCCTCCCTGCCTTTCCCCTCCCCTCATCAACCCTCCCCCCAAGGTCTCCAAGCTCCCAATTTACTCAGGAGATATTGTCTTTTTCTACTTCTTATAGAGATTATATCTATGTAAGTCTCTCTTAGTGGCCTCGTTGTGGTCTAAGTTCTCTGGGATTGTGGTTTGTAGGCTGGTTTTCTTTGTTTTATGCTTAAAAAACACCTTTTAGTGAGTACATGTGATAATTGTCTTTCTGTGTCTGGGTTACCTCACTCAAAATAACGTTTCCCACTTTGGAGTGTATAGCCAAAGTGTGTTCAATCGTGCCACAATGGTATGTGTTCAACTATGTTCATAGCAGCATTATTTGTCATAGCCAGAACCTGAAAACAACCTAAATGCCACTCGACAGAAGAATGGATAAGGAAAATGTGGTACATTTTCACAATGGAGTACTACACAGCAGAGAAAAATAATGACATCTTGAATTTTGCAGGAAAATAGATGGAACTAGAATAAATCTGTTTTACAGGCCCTTCTTTCCAATGTTTAATCTGTAAGCTCATAAATGGACTTGTGGGATCATATTATAATTTTGTGTCTCGTATATTGGAATCTACCATCTTATTCTTCATTGTGCTCTTACCACTTTATATCCTGCCAGGAATGCAAAAGTGTTCAAATTTCTATACTTCTGAACACTTGTCATTTTCTGCTTTTGTTCTTAATAGAAGATACTCTAATGGGTGGTAGATGGTTTCTTATTTGAGACTGATTTGTATTTGCTTAAAAGCTAATAATGTTCAGAAAACTTTCCCATTCTTGTTGGACACACACACACACACACACACACACACACACACACACATACATATATATATATATATATATATATATATTAGAAACTTCTGCCAAAATTTTGCTCATTTTAATTTTAGTTATTTTTATTGTTGTTCTTAATAGGGGCAGTAATGGTATTGCTGAATTATAGAAGATTTTCCAGGTATGACTCCCTTATTCAGAAACTGATTTGTAAATTTTTTCAGCTATTCTTTAAGATCCTTTTATACTCTCATTATTTGATATACAAAAAATTTACTGTGTATTTAATTTTATCTAATTTTTATGTTGTTTCTTGTGCTTTTAGTTCATATATAAGACATTTAAGACCCAAACAGTATCAGGATTTTTGACTCTTGTGTTCAAAGTGATAGAGGTCTATTAAAATTTTGCATATGTGCTGAAAGCCCAAATTCCTCTTTTTAGATGTACAAATAGCACTTTCTATGTACCATTTGATGAAAGGGCTGTATTACCTTTATTGAAAATGTTTATCAAAAACTATTTCACCATATATGCTATGGTGTATCCTTGGGCTTTGAAGACCCATTGATAAATAAAATGTATAGCACACTGTTTTTAATCAAGAATTTTTAGATTTCTCTGAGCTTATGAGAGTACACAGAACTTTCTGTTGAATTTTTCTATGAATAGATACCACAACATTGTGCATATTACAGATGTTGAAATGAACATTTCCATAATTTCTGAAAACATCCTAAGTTAACTGTGCTGTCATCATAATTATGAGCATAGGTTCCTTCATTTATTTATAGGAAAAATTATTTAGTATGTCTCAGAATTACAGATTTCAGTGTATAAATGTTTTGCTTTCATGGTGCAATTAATTAATAAGTATTTTTCTCCTTTAGTGCCACTTTAAATGAATTGTTTTCTTTCTTTTTTTTTGAGATGAATATGTTTGTTTTTTCTCAACATAGTATTTTTGTTAATTAGTTGGGAATTTAATACAATAAACCCTGATCAAACTCACTTCCCATTTCTCCCAGACCATCCTCCCACTCTTTTACCTTCCCACCCTCCCCTAAAATTAAAATTATAAAATAAAATATAAAAGAAAAATACACCAAGCCTAATTTGTGTTTCCCATATACTCACTGGAGCACAGGCAAACTCGCAATGGCCAAACCTTAAAGAAAATTCAGTCCCTTCCAACCCACATCCCCACCAGAAACCATCAATTTTGAGTAAACATTAGCATCTTTATCATAATTTTAAAAACTCTCTTCAATAATTTCCTGTATTGATTATTATTGGGGTCTCGAGATGATGCAGAGGTTGTCACTGAGACCTTCAATATCTCTCATTCCTAGTTATGTGATGTGGGAGTGATTTCTTTCTAATCTGTTGTTTTCATTGGTTAATTAATAAAGAAACTGCCTAGGCCCATTTGATAGGCCAAGCCTTAGGTGGGTGGAGTAAACAGAACAGAATGCTGGGAGAAAGAAGCTGAGTCAAGGGGTCACCATGATTCTCCCACTCCAGACAGACACAGGTTAAGATCTTTCCTGGTAAGCCAGCTCGTGGAGCTACACAGATTATTAAAAATGGGTTAGATCAATATGTAAGAGCTAGCCAATAAGAAACTGGAACTAATGGGCCAGGCAGTGTTTAAAAGAATACAGTTTCCATGTAATTATTTCAGGTAAAGCTAGCCATGTGGGCGGCCGGGTGCCAGGGATGCAGCCCCGCTGCTCCTATTACAACAGAATGGCACCCAGACGTAATGGGCTAAATCCACGTAAAAACCTGAGAAGGCTTAAAAATAAGGGGGAGAGAGTTTAACACAGAATTTTGCTGTTTGTTGGTGGTGTGGTGTAGAGAGATTTCCTGAATCGGCAACAGCAGCAGAAAAAAAAATGAGGCTGTGCCGCCAGTGCAAACTCTGGCTTTAAAGCATTTCAAGGGTTTTTATGGGACTGGATGTTTGTGTTCCCGCTTGGGATCAGAAGGAGAGTACTCTGAGACCTTGCCAATGGCTTAGTGCTCCCCACCTGCACCTGGGCAGATGGCAGAATCAGGCTTAGGCAGGCGGAAGAGCATGGTGGATTCCTGCAGCCATAAAGAGATGTGTTTTCAGACTGTGCAGTGCTCTGCGTGTCAGATTTGGTTGTAACTTGGATAAAAAGAGTTTCTGTGCTGCACACTCAGTCTCAGAATTAAACTGCTGAGTGAGGCTCCAATGTGGACTTGCTGTGTGCCTGGAACTGTGCGCAGCTCAGGGGCACCAGATGGATCTGAGACAGGAGCGACTGCTCCATGCTGAATTGTGCTGGTCAGAACTACCGTAATTACTGTAATAACAGCGCAGTTAAGGTTTCAACTGGGCAGGACACAGACAGTACTGTATTACTTGTACATGGTGCAACTTAAGTTTTTATGAACTGCTTAACATTTTAAGAAATGCTCCTGGATAGTAAAAAAATTACAGATTCACAATAAAACAGATTCAGACATAAAAGACCACACTGTTGGATGAATGTACGTAGGCTTGAGAGAGAGAAAAAATAATATAAAGAATAAAGTTAATGTCTTTAAAAAAGGGTAAAGTCTTTAAAGAGACAGAGTACAGATAGTTAAGAGATTAAAAAAATAAAAAAAATAAGCCACGTAAAAATGGAAAATTCACAGAGAGTCTGGATTATGTACATTGTGTTTTCCTTAAAATTTTTGACTGTGAAGGAGCTAAGTACAGAGAGACATTTCATTACATGGGCTGCCAAGTTGAACCAGAATTGATATAAGGGTATTACGATTTCAAAATTTGGGTCTAAGGATATGATGCTTTGGAGAGGGTCTTCTTTTGTTTTCACAGAGGACCAGCCCCTGTGGATTGGTTCTATCCCAATATGGTATGATAGACCACGACCTCCCCAAAAGTTGCTGTGAACACCCTCAAAAAATTACTTCACTCAACTGCCAACTGAGATAAACCTGGCACACAGGTTACACCCTAAATGATCTGATTAACAGAGACCCCATTCAGCAGGAAGCAGTTTGGAGAGAAAAAAACTCCACCCATGTTACCAAAATATTGTTCATAAATGTTCTTTTACATTTAAAGGGGGAAATGATATAGATATGAATAATTTGCATTGGTATGGATTTTAAGGTCAATTTCGTTATATGTATATACATTTCTGATCTTGATTAAGGTATTGTGATTGTGTAGTTCATTTTTAAAATATAATGTATAATTAGGAAATATAGGTTGTTGATGGATAATCATAAATAATAGTCAAGTTTGTAGTCATGTTACTTAGATTTTCTAGATATATAGAGATATATTTCAGATAGGCATTCTTCATATCTTTCAAAGACTGCAGAATATGGCATTTTAAATGTTTTAATAACTTAGAGCTTTTCATGACAATGAGACACGTCTGCTCCTGGCAGCACCAATCTACTTCAAGAGGAAGATGGGCATCGAAGAGGATCCTCATGGAGCTTGATAGCCATTTGGGCATGAAATTGCTCTTGCCTGGACTGATGCATAAACTGGACACAAAGAACCCGCAGAGAGAGGACTACTGAACTTGCCTAAAGGTGACATGGTCTTTCGGGGTTCCCGACTCATGAAAGAGTCTGTGAGACATTTTGCAGGACACAGCAGATAGTGACTGAACTGTCTTTGAAATTTCCTGCTTCATGGAAATGTCTCTGGATACTATGGGCCTGAAGGCTGAAGATGGATGCCCCAATGGTACAGAGGAACTTTGGGTAACTGTACAGGCAGCGAAATGTCTCTGTCATTTCTAGAGTTTGGGATTTCTTGTTTTCTTAGGTAATATTATATCCTTCTGGAGTCTTTGATGGAGTTGAAGAATGGATAGATAGTTATAGTTTTTCATTACTATGATAAAGATAAAATAGAAATATTGTAACTGTAATTCTTGCTTTATAACTGTTTTGCTATATAATTGTACTATGTTAAAATGAAAGCCTTCTTTTTTGTTTAAACAGAAAAAGGGGAAATGATGTGGGAGTGATTTCTTTCTAATCTGTTGCTTTCATTGGTTAATTAATAAAGAAACTGCCTAGACCCATTTGATAGGCCAAGCCTTAGGTGGGTGGAGTAAACAGAACAGAATCCTTTGGAGAAAGAAGCTGAGTCAAGGGGTCACCATGATTCTCCCACTCCAGACAGACACAGGTTAAGATCTTTCCTAGTAAGCCAGCTCGTGGAGCTACACAGATTATTAAAAATGGGTTAGATCTATATGTAAGAGCTAGCCAATAAGAAACTGGAACTAATGGGCCAGGCAGTGTTTAAAAGAATACAGTTTCCATGTAATTATTTCAGGTAAAGCTAGCCGTGCGTGCGGCTGGGTGCCTGGGACGCAGCCCCGCTGTTCCTATTACAACAGTTATGAGTCTGCAGTCACGGAAAAGAAGCTTCCTTTCACAGAGCAGCCAGCAACAACTGGGACCACAGACATCAACAAGGCCTGTGGTAGCACCAGGAACTATAGAGGTCTTTAGGGAGGGTTATTCAGAAAATAAACCATTCTTCATCTCGGATATCTTCTTGTTGTTCAGACTCAGGGTAATTGTGCAGTTGGGCATTGCATTCATGGGTAGTACCTAACAAGCTTCAATCTGCTGTACATCACTCTGCCCTTGTATCTGCCCTGCCAATTCCCTAGGCAAGACCATCATGTTTTCATCCGGTGGGCACTACACCCCATGCTATACTTCCTCCAGCAGGGCAAGCAACAAGCAAGAAGCAGCAGTAGCTCCATGCCACAAGCCTGGCCTGTTGGCCAAGCAGCAGCACCAGCCAAGTAGGTAGCAATTGGGTGAGGTGGGCCTAGTAGGGACCCAAGCCTCCTGGTTGCCTGTTTCTGTCACAGCCACACTCATAAAGCTGTTATCAGGCCTGCATCTCTAGTTTCCCTTCTTTTTGCCTTCATTCAGCCATTTTTCCCATTTCTCTATTAGCAGGATTTTCTGGGAGCTGTAGGCCACGACACTCCTCCTTGCCATTGGTGCAGGCCATCCTTCTAGCTCTCTAGACCATGACAATCATGGTAGAAGCCCATCAGTGATGTAGGAGGGTCATCTGTCTATGCGTTACTTTCATTGGTTAATAAAGAGACTGCCTTGGCCTTTTAATAGGGCAGAAAATTAGGTTGGAGGAGTAGACAGAACAGAATGCTGGGAAGAAGGGAAGTGAGTCAGACACCATAGCTCTCCTCTCCAAGACGGACGCAGGTTAGAATCTTCCCGGTAAGTCACCACCACATGGTGCTACACACATTAATAGAAATGGGTTAATCAAGATATGAGAGTTAGCCAAGAAGAGGATAGATATAATGTGCCAGGCAGTGTTTAAATGAATACAGTTTCCATGTTATTATTTCAGGGGCTAAGCTAGCCATGCGGGAGCTGGGTGGGATGAAAAGCAGGCCTGCTTTTTCTTATCACTACACATCAGAATAGTTTTCTTAATTTCCTATCTTTTGTGAAGTGGTGTGGGAGATTGTTTGTAATCTGTCAATCGTGTTTTAAATGAAACACTGATTGGCCAGGCAGGAAATATAGGCGGGAAAACCAGACAGGAAGTAGAAATGATGTAATGAGAACAGCTATGAGAATAAATTCTCCTGTTCTCAGGAAGTAGAAATGATGTAATGAGAACAGCTATGAGAATGAATTCTCCTGTTCTCATTACATGATTTCTACTTCCTCTCTGGTTTTCCCGCCTATATTTCCTGTCTGGCCAATCAGCGTTTCATTTAAAACACGATTGACAGATTACAAACAATCTCCCACACCAGTGAAGCACTGGGGATTGAACTCTGAACCTTGGATACTCAAAACAATTTTATACTGAGCTACATGCACCGCTCTTGATCATTCAAACATGTATTGTGCTTAGCTTCTACCAACCTTGAGCAGACAACATAGCTGAAAATGGCTTTGAACTTCTCCTCCTCTCACCATCTCCTAAATCTTTGGATTATAGGTCTGTGCCAGAGAGTGAATAGTTTTACTATTATTGCTGAGAAATGTAAGTCAGTTTTATGTTGGTTTATAATCTGTATATTTGCTGAAGCCATTCATTAGTTTTAAATGGATTTACATGTATGCATATGTATAGGCATGTGTAATCTTTAGGATTTTCTACGTGCTAGTTCATGTCTTATAATAGGTTTATAAATGTTGCATTAAATCACGTGATTTTTCTCAAAATATTTGAGAATATTAGCAAAAAAGGCAGAAGAAAACTTGAAATCTCTTAAGACTTCGAATGCTTGCCAAGAGCCATTTATTTGACTCAATTCCAGATGTCCACTGTTGCAAAATACATACCATTAACCAAAACTACTCCACATTATAAACATAGTTGTAAGATTAAATCCACCTGGCTTCCAACCAAAAGCAACACTACAAACATTAAAATAAAACATTCACATCATGAATTAGTAATGCCATATTAATGGAAGCTAAAGACATTAAAGAGGGTTTTCTGATTCATTTACATAGGTATCACTTAGACTTTTATTCCAAAATATATAGTCATTTAATGGGAACTCTAGAGTACAATTTAGAAAAGAGAGCTTAAAAAAATAGCAAGATATCCAACTGAAAAACAATTGGAGCGTGATTTCTTCTGTTATCTCCTTTATGCTATGGTTTCATTAATATTTCATGGAATGATTCTTCATGTTGTAAAGGATCACAGGATAAAAATCGATTAAAATGTTGTAGATGTTTTTAAGTTATAAATTATAAACGCAGTTAAATATGTGTATAATTTTAGGCATGGAGTCTCAATTTTAATGTTCACGTATGACTCAGAATAGCAAAAGGATGGTTTTCCCCTATTTCTTAGAGTTAGTCTGATATATCAGTATACAAGTGATATGAAGAGAGAAATGAGAAAGATGAAAGGAGGCTTTAATTGGGGAAGTAGGGAGGACAATATAGAAGGAGAAGGCAATGATTGATAAATAATACTAAAAGCCACAGGGCAGCTAGGTAGTGGTGGCACATGCCTTTAATCCCAGCACTCAGAGGGCAGAGGCAGGCGGATGTCTATGAGTTCGAGGTCATCCTGGTCTATAAGAGCTAGTTCCATGACAGGCACCAAAGCTACAGAGAAACCTTTTCTCAAAAACAAAAAGAAAAAAAGTCACAGGGCACCATCATATTATTTATTTACTTGAATACTTATGTAAGTGCATGAATATAATACAAGTGCATGAATATAATACAGGAATGTTTGTCAACACAGTTTTTCCACTTGGGAAGATAATTTCCCCCCAAATAGCTATAGATTTTCTAGCAGAAACCCCAGTTCTGGGAATGATAAACCTACTTTTGAGTTTTTGATCAGGGGAATTCAAAAGATTTCTAAAACAATATAGACTATTATAGACTAATTCAGACTAACATCATTTGTCCTTCGTTGCCTCCTAGAAACTGAAAGTAAATCCTTGTTGCTGAAGATGCCATGTAGTTGAGACACAGGATTAGAGACAGATATGACTTAAAGGTCTCTTCTCTGAGGACTAACTTTAATAGTTGATATTATACAAACTTCGAAGGGAAGGAAGCAATCATTAGTCCTGTCCAGCTGTGATACCTATGAACCACAATAACAACTAGCGTTGTGAGATACATTTAAAATCATAGTGGTGGCACTCATATCTTGGAAATAATCAGCGTCTATTTAGTAGGACTTAAGGTCTATCAACTACAGGAAAGCAGACCTGGTTGTGGAAACAATGTCACTTGACTCTTTTAAGACGTTGAATAGAAAATAATTTCCATCTGGGGAATGCAAACTGAAATAACTGTGAGATTCTATCTTACACCTGTCAGAATGGCTAAGATGAAAAACACAAATGACAGCTTAAGCTGGAGTGGATGTGGAGCAAGGGGAATGAATACTAATCCACTGCTAGTGGGAGTGATAACTTGTAATCCACTATGGAAATCAATATGGTGATTTCTCAAAAAAATGGAAATCAATCTACCTCAACACGCAGCTATACCACTTTTCGACATATACCCGAAAAATGTTCAATCACACCACAAAACACTTTTTCAACTCTGTTCATATTAACTTTATTCATAATAGTC
The DNA here is from genome assembly GCF_000317375.1 of Microtus ochrogaster. Lineage (NCBI taxonomy): Eukaryota > Metazoa > Chordata > Mammalia > Rodentia > Cricetidae > Microtus > Microtus ochrogaster. Next base: position 1,736,874 of record NW_004949169.1, on the reverse strand, counting down.
AGAACCTGGTAACAACCTAGATGCCCTTCAACTGAAGAATGGGTAAAGAAACTGTGGTACATTTACTCAGTGGAATATTATCCATCTGTTAAAATCAATGACGTGAAATTTGAATGTAAATAGACAAAACTAGAAAACAATCATCCTGAGTTAAGTAACAGACCCAGAAAAACAAACATGGAATATACTCATTTATGAGTGACATTAGCTATAAAGTAAAGGATAACTCTGCTACAATCCATAGAAACAGAGAGACTAGGTAATAAGGAGAGCCTGAGGGGTGGCAGAAACATGAATCTCCTGGGGAAGGTAAAATAGAAGAAATCTTCTTGGTGGTCTGGGGGTGGGTCGAAAGAGGAAGATGATGGATCAGATTGGAGGTGGATGGAAGGGAAGAGCAATGAAAGATAACTGGAAGTGGGGCATTTCAGGATCAAGTAGAAACCTGATGTAAGGGAAGCTTCCAGTAACCTACAAGGATGACTACAGCAAAGACTCCAAGCAATGGTGGATGCATAGCCTGAACTGGCCAACTCCTGTGACTGGGAAAGTCTTTCAGTGGAAGGATTGAGACTATGGCCCAGACACAAAACCTTTGATCTACAGTTTGTCCTGCCTGTAGGAAGTGCACAAGTAAGAGAGGCACGAAGATCTTGGGAGTTGCCAACCAATGACTGGTATAACCTCATAACGATCCCATGAGAATGAGTCCACCTGTGACACTGCCTGGAGTGCCAGGACCTAGAGTCTGGATGGTCCAGTGACCTAGGACATAACCAAACACAATTTTAAAATGTCAACGTAATAAAGCTTAACAATATTCTGTTATACTCATAGTTTGGTAACTACCCAAATTGTCATCAACGGGCCTTCATCCAGTAACTGATGGACTTAGATGCAGTAACCCACAGCCATGCACTGGGCTGTGTTCAGGGAATCCTGCTGGAGATGGGTATGAACAATTGTATGAGCCCAGGATTTCAAGGCTATCACAAAAATAACCAACATGGGCTCATAGAGGCTCACAGAGTCTGAACCAACAGAGAGCCTACCTGGGGCCAACCTAGACCCTCCACTTATGTGTGACAGTTGTGTATCTTGGTCTACTTTTGGTACTCCTAGCAGTGGGAGCAGGAGCTGTTCCTGATTCTTTGGCTGGCTTTTGGGAACTTATTCCTCATACTGAGATGCCTTGCCCAGCCTTTACACAAGGGGGGGAACTTAGTCCTATTTCACCTTGTTATGTCATGCATGCCATACTTTCTTGATATCCAGAGGAGGTCTGTCCCTTTCTGAACAAAAAGAGAGGAGTAACAGTTTGGGGTGTGTGTGATCAAAAGATGGTTGGCTGAGGGAATGGGAGCCTGGGTGGGAGTTGAAACTAGAGTCAGAATATAAAATAAATAAATAAATTTAATTACCAATAAATAATTTCATTTCTTACAACAGTAATAAAATATCACACTAAAACAAAATTTACATATTGGTGATATTAAAATTAAACTACAGAAAAGTCTGTGAGTTCTAGTAGAATGGCTCTTTTTTGTTCTTTCAGTTTCACATTTATTATATATTCATATATATTGAATATATATCCATATATTTATATATTGTACTTTGATCATAATCTCAAATTATACCCCTTCCTTATCACTGATGTTGAAGTCTCTTTCTTTCCAATAGGTTCATCTTCCTATGCACTGAACATGATACATTTAAAAGAAAACAATACATTCAAAAATTGAATACTATAACTTAAAAACTGTGTACCATGGGATAGTATAAAACAAGAGTAGAAATATATTTCTCTTAGGTATTATCTTTAGAAATTAGGGAATGAAACTATTAATTTCTGGGTATGTTTTTGGAGAAGTGTCAACATCATGACAATGAAAAACATAATTGATGCATACCACTAAATATTTTTTAAAGTCATCTTTGGCCACTCTCAGTTTACCAAACTCATGTGACAATCTTGTCACCAAAACAGCTGTATCTTATCTCTCTGACTCAAGATTAACAGTTCTCAACAAACCATTATCTTTGGTATTTAATTCCCTGTACATCTGTTGTCATAAGAACCAGTATGAGCACTGCAATAATTTTTTAAACAACAACATTTCTACTATTGTGTACTCCATGAAATTTACTGATCTTCATACCTTTTTGGATTCTGATCTCAGTATGATAATGTATCTCAAAAAATAAGGTAAAGAGCAATAGAAAAAAGATAGTCAATATCTACTTTGGCCCTCAAACACACATACACATACAAAGTTGTATAGCTTTTGCAACTTCTCTTCCCCTCTTTACTGGCTACATACAGAAGAAAATTGTGACCTTCAATTAGCGAAGTTATAGCCCAAGCATAACAAAACATTTTCCTGGAATATCCCTTGAATATTAGAGAGTAAGAAGCACTTGTGTTGGATTTATAGCTAGATTAATTGCTTAGGTTAATACCCTAAACAATTCATCTATATTGGTTGTTTGGTGCTTAGCTAATAAAACACTACATTTTATTTATATCTTGTGATTTCAATACAGATTGATAAAATTTTGTAACACCAGCATAACCACAATAATGTAAGGAAGATAATGATAGATAAATAGTTATTTGAGAGCCCTAAAATTCTGAGGTAATACAGTTTACATTCCATTAATACATTTTAGTTTTGGTAATAAATTGACAGATATTTTCAACTTACTCAAAACTGGAAAATAAATTAAAAGGTCTATGGTGTGTATGACTATACATTTAAGCTGCAGAGAAATTTCATGCAAAGTTTGTCCTAATAGTGGTAAGCATAAAAAATATTGAACAACAGAGTCACCATTGGTACTCTTACTACAACTATGCAAAAAGTGCTATGCTAAATTACTTTTATAGTATAAAATATCAAGCAAACCCTTCTGAGATTCAGAATTATGTCACCCAAAACTAATAGTTTAATAACATCTATAACATATATACTCTGGAAATTAACAAAAATGCAGGCAGAGAAAGTTAGATTTTCCTTTGTATGGACATGGAATTTAATGAACGGAATTATGACATGTAAAGATTTTTCATTTTTAAATGTTAAAAATTGTGCATGTCATCAACAGCTTGAGCCATGAAGACTGGAAAACTAGCTAAGAGGCAACTGAAAAGCTTAGAAGAGATTTTAGATAACCCAAAAGAACATTTTTTATGGAGAAAAACAACTGTTTATCATGATTTAACACAGAAATAAATTAATTTAAAAATGCAGACATGTAGTGGGACTTAAGGCCCACTTAGTAGCAGAGAATCCATGTGTGGTCCTGTAAACTAAGACAAGGATATGTAAACTCTAAAGCATTCAGCATAGAAGAGACCTACTATAGCAATTTCCCTAATATAATTGCTAACTGTATTCTTAATACTTAGCCTTATACCTACAGAGAAGTGGAACTCTCACCCCTCATTAAAGAAAGCCACAACTGCTCAAAATGCAGATATCAACTAACTATAGGGTGCCTGGGTAAAATGGTTACATTATAATACAACCCTAATACCTCAGGCTCAGGGAACGGAATGAAAAGGGGAGAAAGATATTATTAAGAGCCAGAGAACCAAGATGGGCTGTCTGAAAGGAAATGATGTCTTCTATATTTCCCAAGAAAGGCGCATCCAGGAAACCTTAAAAGTTTGATCACCTAAACAATTTCTTTAAAATGACAATACCAATTGAAATGCCAATATGGATGGGGTCATTATTGTGGGGCATCACGCCAAAGAAAAGTGCTACAAACAATTAATGGTTGGTTGGAGAGAAATAATCTATCTTCTCCGAGAACAAGTTCCCTGATAGGATAGCCATTTGCAAAAGGTCAGCCATAAACACATGAGTAATATTCAATTATCTCAACAAGTCATATTTATAAAACACACATATGTATATATGTAATACTCTGTGTGTGTGTGCGTGCGCGCGCGTGTGTGTGTGTGTGTGTGTGTATTAAAGAATAAGAAGCCATGCATTTGAGAAGGATTGAGAGAGACATGGAAGAAATTTGAAGGAAGAAAAATATGGGAGAACGGTATAAATATATTACTCATAAAAAACAAATTCAAGTCCATATGGATCAACAATCTCAACACAAAACCAATCATACTGAACCTCATAGAAGAGACAGTGAAAAGAAACTTCTTTGAGTTCAAACAGCTTACAACTATTTCAGTCACCCACTTTCCAATAAAACAGTATATAGTTTCAGGTCTGTTCATTACCTGTCTAGATAATTATTAACACATGATTGTCTAACTGGATCCCTAAAGCGCCTTCTTTGTCCTTCCTTGTTGTGACTTCTTTTAATGGGCTACATAAATTCTGGGAAGTCTCTCTTAATGTAATGATAGTTTAATTCAACTTTCTGTGACACCCACGTTTGTGGGTATTTCTAAAATATTTACTTAAAAACTGAAACTAGTATAGAGAGAAAACTTACTGCTTGTCCTCAGCACAAGAACTATCCAATTACATTTTCTCCTCTTCCTTTCTTTATCCATCCACACAATCCTTCCCTCTCTCCTACCATCAATTCTCTTTGTTATTATTGTGTGTGTTTGTTGCATATGGTATATGTGAGTGTATAAGAGTAGAAGCAGGCCATGACAAATGTGTAGAGGTCAGACAATTATTTTAATTGTGACTATATACTTTACATTTGTTTGAGACAGGGTCTTTTTGTCTAGGGCTGCCTGTGTGTATTCTTGTCTCAATCTTCCATCACACCAGAGGATCCCTGGGACTAAGAATTCATGCCACCATATCCAGCTTTACAAACTCAAGTCCTCATACTTCTCCATCAAGTGTTTTACCCATTAACCCATCTTGTAAGTCCATTTATTTCTCTTTTCTTTTATTTCTACAAAACTCCTCAGAAATACTATTTGCTAGTTTACAGGACATATGGTCAGAATATTTATACTTTTCCCATCAGTAAATTATCCTCTAAATTTTCATTTGCAAATGACATATAGTAACTATACATATTTTGTGGTACAGAATGCTATATATATATATATATATGTTTAAATAATAAACAAATTATGGAAATGCGCATGTATATTTAAAAGTCTGAATCAGGTACAGTTCCATAATCTCTGGCTTGTTCATCCTGAATGACAGAAAATAAATTATTATGTACAAAATGATAGATAAAATGTCTAGGAAAATAGGAAAAAATGTTTGAGATGAAATTGCCAACAGTACTAGACATCCATGCATGCGCATGCACATCTAGACACACTTTAACATCCAAACAAAGCAACAGTATGCACAAAACATTAAGCTGTGAAAAGTGAAGAACTCTCAAATTCTTTATATCAAAGAGATAACAGGTTTGAGTTTTATACTTGGAATGAAATAATCCAAATGTTCAATTAATGTACAGTGGCATTGTAGTATAGATAACATTACTGAGTTCCCCTATATGCAAGTCATATGCCTAAAAGAGAACAAGTCAGAAGCTTCTGCTTCGAAGCTTTTTAATTTCAAGCAAATTACACTGAAACACAACTTCTTAGCACATTTTAATTTAATCTAGATATATTATTTCAGAGTCCTTTGAGGTAGTGTACTTATTAATGAAAAATAAGTTGTTTCAAGTAGAAGGAAGAATTGGTTTCTAAGCTTTCTTATTAATGAAAGCTCCTAGCAAAACAACTGATCTTCACAAATGCTTAATTATGTAAACAAAGTAAATGAATTCATCAGACCAAAATTATGCTTTTGCATGAAATTTGATGTTTTATGGCTAAACAGTAAGGCAGTGATAGTATAAAATTATAAGAACCATTATATTGCATTTTATTTGCTGATAAAGAGAATAGAGTCAAATGGATTGTGAAAAGGTCTAGCCAGTTTTATAGGGCAAGAGAAATATCTAGCACCATAAATTTTTGTCTCTTTTATTTTTAAGCCATTAAGGGTAAGCAACAAGTGCCATGCTTATCTGGGTAATTGGACTTTCCCAATTAAAAATGAGTGCTGAAAAGATTAGCTAGATTTCTAGGTCACTCTAGTTTTTCAGCATTATTAATTTATTCAGGTCAGAAGCTTATATCTGGGGCCACAAACTACATAGGAAGTTCTACACTGTTTAGTTTGAATTTAAAAACATGGAAATTAATGGAAAACATGCTTAAAATACTCATGACAACATCTAATTTGCTATGAACAATAAATGACTTTGGTTATTAGTTGGTTACAATATAAATGACTTGAGTGTGGACTCACAGAGAACATTAACTTAAACAATCAGGAATCTTAAAGGTTCTTTGTTCTTTATAACATTGTTGCTATTCTTCATTTGTTTGATGAATATGACATTTTCTTTCAGATGGGGAAATTAGAATAGCTAAAAAGAGAATCCTGAAATTCAGGACTTCAGGAAAGCAGTTTGCCAAAAGAAATAGAGACATTTTAAATTTTGGAATGAACTATCACTTTCTTTTGGCCAAAACTTTAATTTTCCAATTACTGCTGACAGTTTTTGGCAAAGGATAAATTTCACATGCTTTCATAAAAAAATCAAATGTTTTAAACACTCATAAAAAGACATAGCCTATAGAGGAAAACAGTTACTTTCTAGAGAGAAGCTATAATTTATAGCATTTATTTTAGTTTCACTTGTAGAATTAGATTAATTTTTGGTGCATACTGATGCTCAGTTTTGGGTACTAATGGGTTTGTGGGTACATACTTAAGCAGGTATATGTGCAAATATCCCTATATGTTAAGTCACATAGGAAGTGGTCCTTATAAGGATTCCAAATTGGTGTATGTCTCTGCACACTACTATAGAAGGAATGGAGGAGCCTTGAACATATGGTGAACCAATATAAACTTGTGAGATGATTGATACTCCTAGCTAAAATGAAATACCCTCAGAATATGTAAATTATTGTGTACTGATTTCATAATCATATGAGTCTATCAGCTAAAAATGACAAAGGATAATTTCTCTTGAAGAGAGGAGAGTGTAATATTGCCAATTTTTTTCTTTACATGTCTTGACAAAGGAAATCAGGATTTGGGTCTAGGGTAAAGAGAAAAGAGTCTCACATTGTGCCTCTTGTATTTAACATTTGAGCTCAATAAAAACCACTCTTACGACCACATCCAAGTAAATTTCAAATAACCCCACAGCTCAAATGCTAATACAGTAAATTAAAATGCTAATCCAAGTATCTAGGTAGCAAAAGCCCCTATAGAAGATTCAAAATGAAATTGTATGATAACAAATTCTCCTACATCCAGTGTCTTCATATGATGTTTGCATTTTCTGGTAGGCAAGAAATCTAACATACTTCTTATTACTATTAATTTAAACATAAGCAGAACTGTAGTTCTCTCTTCTGTGCTTTTTATCTAGCTTTTATGGGCCACATGGGGACAGGACAACACAAATGCTGAAGTGGGAACTGTGAGAGGACATTGGGAATAAAGCATGTAAGAGGTTATGGGCTGGAGTGAAGAAAAAGAGGGGCAGGTTGTTAGGTTATCTAGAGCAAAGAAAGAGTTAAGAGATGCCATTGAAACCTATTGATCAGTAATCTAATTCTTTGGTATTTTTTTTTCCCGAAGATTTCCTGTATAAGCAGATAATTCTCTTCCCTGAAGGAATGGATTTAAAATGAAAATCTCGGTATAGGATATAGGATACTTATCTATGGTTTATTGGCCAGGAAGACACCAGGGTCCTCCAAAATAACACAAGCTATGGCTATTTCCCTTATATACCTACCATAATTACCTGGTAAGACTGCATTGTTGAAGACACAACACAACTTTCATTTGCAAGAAACAGAGAAATCAACCTCAATAAAATGAGGATACTTTCTCCTTGGTGGTTAACTCTCGTAGTGTCAGAAATTAGTCTGCTGGAGAAGTGAGGAACCAATGCTTTCACCTATCAATTGTTCATGCATGCTATAATACTAACTAACCTCCCTGGTGAGATATGCCTCTTGGTATAATAGTAGCATTTCTATTATGTGGTAACCAGTCACATTCTAGTTGTGTTTAAGCTGGCTCCACAGGAGAAAATTTATGGCTAGTAGTCTATATCTGGCCAGAATTCTAAGGTCAGGGAGGTTCATGGGCCCTTGGATAGAATGTAATATTGTATTTTGCCAAAGGGACATAATGTCAAATTGACTTCCCAGCATTTAAGTTCATGCCCATAGATGTGTGCTTCTCTCAACCTTGGTCAGCCAGCTTTCTTTTGCAGTGGGCAGCCGTGCATGAAGACACAACTGGTCAAAGTGCTGGGAATAAGTGACTGTGAGTTCTCAGCCCTACATAAGCCATATTTTTCAACACCTCATTACCTAGGCTCAGGGGACAGTGTGAACCATGAAGTAGAAAATTTGAGAGAGAGTCAGAAGAAGAGGTTTGAAATGTATCTTCTGGACACAACATGGCCAAGTGCTCATTAACTCATTGTTTGTTCTGGTCACCTGCAGGACATCTATCCATCATGGACAGGGGAGGATCTCGTGAATTTCCACCACTAGTTACAAAAGGCATGAAACAGGGGTGAAAATGGATGTATTTCATTACATATTCTAAAGGTATTTTTAAAAGGATGGGCACTCCAACAATTCAACTATGAATAGGACTGGTCACTGTACATGATTAAGTTGTCTGTTATTAGTTAATTGCACAATTCAATTATTTGTAGATGTATCAAAAGTCAGTAATACAGCATTAGGAATATACAGTGTTGGCAAATTTATCAAAATATATTCATTTTTAAGATGTTTTTTTATTATGTATACAGTATTCTTAGTATTCTGCATGTATGCCTGCAAGACAGAAGAGGGCACCGAATCTTATTACAGATGGTTGTGAGTCATCATGTGGTTGCTGGGAATTGAACTCAGGACCTTTGGAAGAACAAGCAGTGCCCTTAACCCACTGAGCCATCTCTCCAGCCCCTCAAAATATAGTCTTACTTTACAATTAAGACTTATTTTCTTGATAATCAAAGTGAAACATGGGAAAGTCAATACATTTTTTACTACTTTACAGTAGATGAAAACCAGCATTTTAGATAAAAATTAAATACTGAAAAATAAACCAACAAGGAATATAATATAGCTAATATTGAACACAAAAATCTATGTATGTTAATGTCTAAAATAATGATGAAATACCCTTACATTCCTCTAAATAAGTCACGTAAATTTGGAATATTTTAATCAGTATTAGCTTTGTTTGTAAAACAATAGGCTCTTTGTTGCAGAATAATTGATTTCACTCTGATACACCTAGACTGTGTTATCAAAATTAACTTTGAATAAGGTGGCAGAGCCAGCGACCAGCTGACCAGAATTAGCCATGGAGAAGTCAGGAATATGGATAGGGAAGATGGACAGGAAGGAGAATGGAAGAACGTGGGATTCATGTGTTCTTTGATCTGAGACACGTGGAGAGAAGAGGTGCTGGTTGAGACTCTGGTAAGAAAGGAAAGGTCACCTGACGACTCCTCCTCTACTTCTTTGATCTATAAGGTATTCACCCCAATATCTGACATTTAAGTTTTTATTGGTAATAGAAAACTTATTAAACACAACAGCACTTGCAATGACTCTTGCAATTATGCATATCTTATCTTCATAGTTATTTAGAATCTGTCCCTCCTAGTCTTCTGAAGCCAAGTTTTGGCTTATCTCCTCTCTTCATTCACTGAAAATGTATGCACATGAGTGCATAGGTACACATGCATGTGAGCGTGCACATACACACAAACACACACATAGATGTGTGCTGGTGTGTGTGCATTCATGAACACACAAAATACATAACTTGACTTCTGTATTTCTGTAACTATACTACCTTAAATACAAAGAATAATATTTCAGATTTTGTAGTATGGATAAAGAACACCTGATACTCCTTTAAGGAAACTACTTGAATATATACTTGAAATATCCCCTTGTCTCTAAGGGTTTTCCATGTCTGTTGTCTGCATTATATTCAGCCCCTACAGATAATATTCTTCCCAAGAGACGGCCAGACACCTTATGTGGTATCTAATCCCTCTTAGAGTTCATGCATGTTGTCCGGTAATTAGTGCTAGAATAATAAAATAGGGGTAAGATTCTTTCCACGACCTCTGAATTCCACATGTACATCTTGGCATGAACACATGCATGCACACCTGTGATAATTTTCCCTTTTATTAAGGAAAAACAACATGTCCATAACAGCATTTTCTTTTACATCCTATGGGTTTTTCTTGCAAATGTCATAGCTATAGGATCATGACTCTGATAAAGCTTTGCAGACAACAGCATGGCTCTTCAACCATCTGTTTATTCTGTATTCAAACCCCTGGGTTATATCCCATGATAAGTAAATGAGTTTATAAGGAGAATACCGGAGACAGAAGAAAGGAGATGATAAGTTTAGTAAACTCCCCAGGTGGTTCTTGGTGCTATTACCGCCTAGGGATCCTGATCAGGATCATTTTCCCTTCTAATTAGAGAGTTACAGGGCAGGAAAAATCTGAGACACAGCAGGCAGCAACAGGCTACAAACTCTAGTGCAAGTGGAGAAGCAATACATGTATGTATGTGCATGTTGTGCACAAACACACATACATGTGCACACTCACTAGAGAGAGACAGGGAAAAAAAAGACAGAGAGACAGAGAGAGCATAGAGTTTACACAAAGCACACAGCTGAAGGAATGAAATCTGTTTTACCTCTGGAGAGCTGGGGGTATCTTAAGTATTTTTGGTGGCATAGGATGGGTCCCCTTCCCCTCATTTTAGGAGTGGTTAGTTAAAATGAGGAAAAAGAATTGATAGACCACACCCTCTAGTAAATATGTTTTTGGTGGTACAGGACAAGTATCCCTCCATTAATTTTGGGTTAATCAACTGAGACTAGTGATTCTCAACCTGTGGATCACAATCCCTTAAAGGGGGGGGAAATCAAATGATCCTTCTACAGGAGTCAGCTAAGAACATCAGAAAACACAGATTTATATTATAATTCATAATATTGGCGAAATTACAGTTATGAAGCATCAATGAAAATAATTCATGGTTGAGGGGTCCCTACAAAATGAGGAACTGTATTAAAGAGTGGCAGCATTAGAAATGTTGAGAATCACTGACTTAAAAAGATAAGGGAGATCTGAGAGGCTCACAGCCCCCTATAAACATGTTCCGAACCAGCGTTGAACATATGTAATCAGCTGTATTCTTATTACTGTTCTTTCTCTAGGTTGTCAACAATTTGTTTGTCTTTGCCCCATGATATTTCTGGTGCATCTTTTGTGGGCTTAAAATTTTTTTTTTAATTTGGCATCTAAGACTTTAGAAGGAACATGAGCCCAGAGCCATGTGTGGAGCAACTCCCCACAAGTTGTTGGTCTCAGCTACTACCAAAACAATACAGGCTATTGCTATTCCTTTTGGTTGCCCACCAAAATTTGATGGTATGACCCTATTGATAAACACACCATATATTTTGGTCAGCGGACTTGGAAAATGAAGCTGGTACTGGCTTGGAAGCTTGCTCCCTGCCAGCACATACACAACCAAACAAAATAAAACATGTTTAAAAGAGAAAAGTGTATTATTGCTGTTGCCTAATCTTAATCACATTAATATTAATTAATTAATAAGTACTAAGTAGCAACATAGTCATTTTAAATGACAGTACTACTTTTAATCATTTATATCAGTAAAAATTATAATTTTTGAATAACGTCAAATTATAAGCCAGATGATTACTCAGACCATACTTTCTACCAACAGTAAAATTGAGGGAGGGTGATGTATAGTAAGTGATTATCAAAGTTGTTGCCTAGCATGCTCAGGGTCCTGACTTAAGTCTCCAATACCAAGGAAAGATAGATAGATAGATAGATAGATAGATAGATAGATAGATAGATAGATAGATAGATAGATAAAGAAAAACTTTTCTTTCCTAAGACATATATTAGCTCCTAAAAACAAAATTTTGGAGAATTAAGGGAAAACTGAACTTTTAATTCAGTACATAAAATATGAAATAATATAAAATAATTGATAGATTGGTTTATGTTTATAGCTAGGATAAGAAAAATGCTATTTTTATAATAGCCAAATTCACAAAGTACATAATTCATCTAGGGTTTAGCTATGAAAAATAGAAAAAATAACCAAAGTATTCGTGTTGGAACAAAGTATTCCAGTTAGAACAGCAAGTACTAGGATTCAGAATTTTGTAAATGTAAGTCAGTTAATATACATCAAAAGGAAGAGGGGTATATAAAGAATAAAAGCAGGACTAATAGGGATCAGTCAGGAAATATTATTAGAATAAGTTTGACTTTGGATGCGAAGTTGGACATTTGTTGAAAATTTTGTGATGCTTTCCTGTATATAGCCATAGTCATCACAAGGACTGAAATTCCCAGGAGATGATAAATTGATAATTGGGTAATCAGGATTGGTATATGTGTTTGCATGCATGTGTTGAGCAACAGATTGAATTGATTAAGGGTCCACATTCTGGTCCAGGCAAAACTGGAAAAGAATATCTTCAGGATGATAGAGGTTCAAGACACTTAAGGTCATGCTCAACCTCCTTAGCGATCAGGGAAATGCAAATCAAAACAACTTTGAGATATCATCTTACACCTGTCAGAATGGCTA